>NW_024740598.1:0-17874 GCF_018991925.1 Homarus americanus | reverse complement strand
GATACACCCCTGACATTCCCAGGCACACTTTAGAACCAGCACTTCAGGCACCCCAGGCAACACCCCTGACACACTCCAAGCACACCCCCACCACTTCCAGGCACACCCCTGACACTTCCAGGTACACCCCTGGACACTTCCAGACACCTCTGACACTCCTAGGCACACCCAATCAGACATTCCTGCTACAATCTCCAGTATTAATTCCCCAGGCACACCAATGATACTACCAGGTACACTGGACACTCCCAGGCACACCTCCGATACCCCAGGTACACCTCCGGATATTCCCAGGCACACCTCTGACACCTCTCAGAACACCTCTCTGACACCCCAGGCACACCCTCTGACACTCCCCAGGCACACCTCCTGACACTCCAGGCACACCCCTTGACACTCTCCAGGCACACCCCTGACACCCCAGCAGGCACACACAATGACACTCCCCAGGCACACCCCTGGACACCCTGGCACACCCCGACACCCCAGGCATGGTCTAAATGACACACCTCAGGCACACCCCTTACACACTTCCTGGTTCTCCCTGACACTCCCCAGGCACATCCCTGGGATTCCCAGGTACACCTCCCCAGCACCCAGGCACTACACCTCCCTGACACTCCCAGGCACACCTCTGACATCCTATGGCATACCCACTGATGGTCTGCACCTCCGACCAGTTACACCGACACTCCCCAGGTACACCCCTGACACTCCCCAGGTGGTTAATCCTCTGATACTCCCAGGTACACCCCTGACACTGGATACACCCTGACATTCCCAGGCACGGCACCAACCACATCTCTGCAGCCAACTCTGATACTCCCAGGTACACCACTGACACTACCAGATACACCTATGACATCTGCAGGTACACCCTGAGTCCCAGTTACACCCTGACACTCCCAGGTCTCTGTTGACA
Organism: Homarus americanus; assembly: GCF_018991925.1. Classification (NCBI taxonomy): domain Eukaryota; kingdom Metazoa; phylum Arthropoda; class Malacostraca; order Decapoda; family Nephropidae; genus Homarus; species Homarus americanus. The sequence goes on along the minus strand of NW_024740598.1, from coordinate 16,952 downwards.
ATCCCAGGCACACCTCAGGCACTCCCCAGGCACACCCATGACACTTCCAGGCACACCCCTGACATCCCAGGCAGCACCCCGACACTTCCAGGCACACCTCTGACATCCCACACACCTTTGACACTCCAGAGGCACACCAATCACACTCCAAGGTCCTGACACTCCCATCAGACACCACCAGGCACACCTCTGACACCCCAGGCACACCTCTGACACCCCAGGCACATCCCTGAGACCCCAGGTGCACAGATCCTGAGGCTGTCTGAGGTGACATCTGACACTCCAGGCACTCAAGGATTGAACTGCAAGATATACCACATTCCATTCCCCAGACACTTCCAGGTAGACTCCCAGGTACACCTCAGAGCACCCATGCACACCCCTGGACACACCCTGACACTCCCACTCCCTTGACACTCCCCAGAACACCTGGACACCCCAGGCACCTCTGACACTCCCAGGCACTGCCGACACCCCAGGCACACCCTTGGGATATCCCAAAGAATCTCTGACACTTCCAGGTACACCCCTGACAGTTCCAGGCATAATTCCCTGACAGACCTAGGCACCTGACACTCCCAGATACACCTGACACCCCAGGCACACTTCTGACAATCCCAGGCACATCCCCAGGCACTCCCAGGCACACCTCTGACACCTGAGCATTCCAGGCACACCCCTGGGACACTGCACCTCTGACACTTCCACATACACCTCTGACACACCAATCACACTCCCAAGTACACAAAACTCTGACACCCTATACTATCACAGGTACAACTTCTGATTAATTCTGTAGGCACACTTCCGATACCCCAGTACACCTCTGATATCCGCAGGTACACCTCTGACACTCAGGAACACCTCGACACTCCCAAACATTCTGGACACCCCAGGTACACCTCTGACACCTCCAGGCACACCGGCATCCCAGGGCCAACTCTGACACCCCAGGCACACCAACGACACTCCCCAGGTACACCTCTGACACACCCCTGGCACCTCTGACACTCCCAGGCACACCAATGACACACTCAGGTACACCCCCACAGGCCCCTGGTTCTCCCCTGAGGTTCCAGCAGGTACACCAGACACCCCCAGGCACACCCCTGTTCCCAGGCACAGCCCACATCCCAAAGCAGCCAATCTCCTGACACCGTGCAGGCACACCACTGACACTCCCAGTTACACCTCCGACACCCTGAAAGCACCCTGACACTCCCAGGCACACCCCCTTGACACCTGCACACCTCTGATACTCCTAGGTATACCCCCGACACTTCCGGATACACCTCCCAGGCACACCACACACAATCCTGATAGCTCCAGGCACATCACACGCCAGATACACCCAGACACTCAGGTACACCCCTGACACTCCCAGTTACACCCCTGACACCTAGCACAACCCAGGTACAATTTCAGGCACCCCAGGCACACCGATGACACTTCTCCAGGTACACCCCCGACACTTCCAGGCACACACACTTCCAGGTACACCTCTGGACACTTCCAGAGCAAGCACTTTGAGACACTCCCCAGGTACACCAATGACAATTCTGCCACAACCTGAGACTCCCCAGGTACACCACTGACACCACCAGTACTCTGTGATACACCCCAGGTCACCTCTAGACACTTGCAAGTACACCTCTGACACTTTCTGAGCACTGAGGTGCCACATCTGACACTGCAGGTACACCGCTGACACTGCAAGATATACCTCTGAGATCAGTACACCCAGACACTTCCAGGCAGACCTCAGACACTTGTACACACCAGACACCCAAGGCATGTCTCTGACACCCCAGGCACACCTCTGGCACCCTGTGTACCTTGAGGCACCGTGGTAGAACACCTCTGACACTCCCAGGCACACTCCTGACACTCCAGGTACACCGGCTGACATCCAGGCACACCCCAGACACTGCCAGGCACACCCCAGACACCACAGGCACACCTCCCCACAACCCCAGGTACAGCCCACATCTCCCAGGCACAGTCCCCCTGGGGACAACCCAGTACACCCCCAGGCAATTCCCAAGCACACCTGACACCCAGGCACACCCCTGACAATTCCAGGTACACCCCTGACACTCCAGGCACACCTCCTGACTCACGGGCACACCCCTGACACCCCAGGAACAATCTCTGACACTCCAGGCACAATTCCTTCAGGCCTCCCAGGCACACCCCTCTGACACTTCCACAGGCATGCCCTGACACCCAGGCAACCTGAGAGATTCCCAGGAAACAACTTGAGCGAATCCCAGGCACACCCAAATGACACTCCAGGTACACCACTGACACTCCCTGGTGCCACCCTCTCTGACACTCCCAGGTACACCAATGACACCCCAGTGCACCCTGATGGCTCCAGGTACACACCTGAGCATCCAGGCCCCACCCAGCTAACCCCAGCAACCCCACTTCAGAACACCTCTGGGACATTCCAGGCACACCCCAGACACCCCAGCACACCTCTGACACTCTGTGCACCTCTGACACTCCCAGGCACACCTGAGCTAATTCCCAGGCACACCCTGACACCCAGGCACACCCCTGACACTCCTGTAGAACATCTCCTGACATTCCTAGTACACCCCTGTCAATTCTCTGACACCCCCAGGTATTCAGATTAATTTGCGCAGTCTCTGACACTTAGGTACAAATCTGGACACCCAGGCACACACCAGATGTCACCCCAGGCACAAATCTGACACTCCCAAGTACAGTCTCTGACACCCCAGGCATACACTGACACTCCCAGGCATACCCTCTGACACCCAGGCCAAATCTGACACACTCCTGGGCACACCTCTCTGACACCTAGGTGCCCCTGATTCCAGGTACACTGCTGACACCCCAGGCACACCGACATGACACTGCAAGATACACTCTAAACATTCCATGCACACATCAGACACACTTCCAGGTACACCTCAGACACCCCAGGCACAACTGCAGCATCCAGGCACACCCCTGACATCCCAGGCACACCAAGGTCGTTCCCAGGCACACCCCCACACCTCCCAGTTACACCATTGACACAGTCTCAGTGGTCTCTGACACTCCCCAGGCACACCCCTGACACTCCCCAGGCACACAACCTGACACTTCCAGGCACAACCCTGAGGCCTGGGGGCACACCCCCACACTTCCAGGCACACCAACGATAATTCCAGGCACACCGCTGACAGTTCCAGGCACACCGCTGACACTGAGACCCCAGACATTCCCACTGATAATTCCCAGGCAGCCACCGCCGACACTCCAGGCACCGCTGACACTGCCAGAACACCCCAGACACTGCCTGGCACACTGCTGACACAGCACACCTGAGCACCCCAGCAAGGCCCAGACACTCCCAGCAACACCTCAGATGGCATCCCAGGCAACCGTGACCCCAAGTGCACCTCTGGGCACTTCCAGATACACCCTGACACTCCCAGGTACACCAATGATACCATCACAGGCAGGCCTCCTGATACTCCCAGGTGTCTCCGGATACCCCAGTGCTGTCCCTCAGACACTCCCTGGTTCACCTCTGACACTTCAGATACACTGACACTCCCAGGCCACCAATGATACTACCAGGTGTACATGCCTGACACTCCTAGGCACACCCTGGACACTCCCAGCCACACCTCAAGTGGTTCAGGAACACCCCTGACACCTTAGGTACACCTCTCCCAATTCTGCACAACACCCCTGACACTTCCAGGCAGCACTCCCTGACACTTCCAGGCACACCCCCTGACATCCCAGGTGCACACCACTGACATCCCAGGCACACAAATGACACCCCAGGTACACCTCTGAGACACCTCCCTGGGTACACTCTCTCCTACCCCGCAGGCACACCCCTGACACTTCCAGGCACACCTCTGGACACTCCAGGCACACCCCTGACACTCTGGATACATCCTGACACTCCAGGCACACCCCCTGACACTTCCAGGTACACCAATGACACCCCAGGCACACTGCTGGACACTCCTCAGGCACACCTCCACACTGCCAAGCACACCCTCAGACACTGCCAGGCACACCTCAGACACTCCCAGGTACACCCTCTGACACTCCTGGAGGTACACCAATGATACTACCAGGTACACCTCCTGACATCTCAGGCACACCTCCCTGACACCCCAGGCACAATTCTGACACCTTTCAGGAACACCTCTGACACTCAGGAACACCTCCTCACACCCCAGGCACACCTCTGACACTTCCAGGCACACCCCTGACACTTCCAGGTACACCCCTGACACTTCCAGGCACACCCCTGACACTCCCCAGGCACACAAATGACACTCCCAGGCACACCTCTGACACTCCCCTGGTACACCCCTGACTCCCAGGCACACCAATGACACACTCAGGTACACCCCAGACACTGCCAGGTACACCCCAGACACTCCCCAGGCAAGCCTCACACGCCCAGTGTAACACCTCAGACACTCCCCAGGTGCACCCTGTGACACTCCCCAAGTGCACCTCTGACACTCCAAGGCACACCTCTGACACTCCTAGGCACACCTCCGACACTCCCAGGTACACCCCTGACACTCCCAGGCACACTTCTCACACACCCAAGTACACCTTGACACTCTAGTACACCTCTCATACTCCCACGTCTCCACACTTCCAGATACACCCTGACACTCCCAGGCACACCAATCACACTCCCAGGCACACCGCTGAGACTTCCAGGCACACCCTGACACTCCCAGGCAGCCACCGCTGACATCGACAGGCACACCTCCAACACTCCCCAGGCAACACCCCTGACACTCCCAGGCACACTTCACACACCCAGGTACACCCCTTGACACTCCCCAGGCACACCTCCCCATAATTCCTGGTAGTACCCTCCGACACTCCCAGGAACACCTCTGACACTTCCAGGTACACCTCTGACACTCCCCAGGCACACCGCTGACACTCCCCAAAATTCCTGACACTCCCAGGTACACCGCTGACACTGACAGGTACACTCCGACACCCCAGCAGGTACACCTCTGACACCGCAGGTACACCGACACCCCAGGCACAGCCCTGACACCCATACCACACACCCAGGTGCACACCTTGACACTCCCCAGGCACACCCCTCATACCCCAGTACACTGCTGACACTTCCAGAAACACCTCCCCAGATACTCCCAGGTACACCAATGACATTCACCAGGTACACTCTGACACTTCCAGGCACACACTGATACTCCCCAGGTACAGACTCCGATACTCCCAGGCACACCTCTCTGACACCTCAGGAATACCTCTCACACTCCCCAGGCACACACCTCTGACACACTCCCAGGCACATCCTCTTCAGACACTTCCAGGTACACCCCTGACACTTCCAGTAGGCACACCCCTGACACTCCCAGGTCAAATTGGGGATTGATATCCCCAGGTATGAATTTCTGACACTCCCTGGTACACCCTCTGACACTCCCAGGCACACCAATGACACACTCCAGGTACACCTCCACACTTCCTGGTTCTCCCTGACACCCCAGGCACACCCCTCAGACACCCCAGGCACACCTCTACACTCCTGAGTACTACTCACACACCCTCCAAGCACACCTCTGACACCCCAGGCACACCACTGACACTCCCCAGCCACACCGCCGACACCTTTCCAGCCACCCCCTGACACCCCAGGCACACCCCTGACACTCCCAGGTACACCTCTCTGATACTCCCCAGGCACACCTCCTGACACTCTTGACACATCTCTGACACCCTAGTACACCAATCACACACTCCCCAAGCATAACTCTGGATACCCCAGGCACACCACTGACACTACCAGATACACTGTAGTGACACTCCAGTAGGCACACCCTGACACTCCCCAGTTACACCCCCTGACACTCCCCAGGCACACCTCTGACAACCCCAGTACACTCCCTGTGGGCAATTCCCAGGCACACCCTCTGACACTCCAGGCACACCCCTGACACTTCCAGGCACACCCCTGACACTTCCAGGCACACCCTGACACTTCCAGATACACCTCTGACACTCCCAGGCACACCAACTACACTCCCAAGTACAACTCCTGACACCCCCAGGTACACCACTGACACTTCCAGGTACACCCCTGACACTTCCAGGTACACCAATGATACTCCCAGGTACACCGCTGACACTCCCATGTACCCCTCAGACACTGCCAGTAACACCTCAGACACTCTCAGATGCACCTGTGACACTCCCAAGTGCACCTCTGACACTCCCAGGCACACCTCTTACACTCCTAGGTACACCTCCGACAATCCCAGGTACACCTCTGACACTCCGAGGTACACTTCTCACACACCCAGGTACACCTTTGACACTCCCAGGTACACCTCACATACTCCCAGGTGCACCTCTGACAATTCCAGATACACCTCTGACACTCCCAGGTACACCAATGATACTACCAGGTACACCTCTGACACTCCCAGTTACACCGCTGACACTGCCAGATACACCCATGACACTCCAGGTACACCCCTGACGCTCCCAGTTACACCCCTGACACTCCCAGGTACACCTCTGACAATCCAAGGTACACCTCAGGCACTCCCAGGTACACCTCTGACACTTCCAGGTACACCCCTGACACTTCCAGGTACACCCCTGACACTCCCAGGTACACCACTGACACTCCCTGGTACACCTCTGACACTCCCAGGTACACCAATGACACTCCCAGGTACACTAATGACTCTCCCAGGTACACCTCTGAAACTCCCAGGTACACTCTCTGACACTCCCAGGTACACCAATGGACACTCCCCAGGTACACATCTGAAACTCCCAGGCACACGTCTGACACTTCCCAGGTACTACTTCTGACACTCCCAGGCACACCTGACACTCCCAGGTACACCTCTGACACTCCCTGGTACACCCCTGACACTCCCAGGTACACCAATGACACTCCCAGGTACACCCCTGACACTCCCAGGTACACCTTTGATACTCCCAGGTACACCTCTGACACTTCCGGATACACCTCTGACACTCCCAGGTACACCAATCACACTCCCAAGTACAACTCTGATACCCTCAGGTACACCACTGACACTACCAGATACACCTATGACACTCCAGGTACACCCCTGACACTCCCAGTTACACCCCTGACACTCCCAGGTACACCTCTGACAATCCCAGGTACACCTTAGGCACTCCCAGGTACAACTCTGACACTTCCAGGTACACCCCTGACACTTCCAGGTACACCCCTAACACTTCCAGGTACACCTCTGACACTTCCAGATACACCTCTGACACTCCCAGGCACACCAATCACACTCCCAAGTACAACTCTGACACTCCCAGGTACACCACTGACACTACCAGGTACACCTCTGACACTCCCAGGCACACCTCTGACACTCCCAGTTACACCTCTGACACTCCCAGGTACACCTCTGATACGCCGAGGTATACATCTGACACTCCCAGGTACACCGCTGACACTGCAAGATATACCTCTGACATTCCATGTACACCCCAGACACTTCCAGGTAGACCTCAGACACTCCCAGGCACACCCCAGACACTCCCAGGCACAATCCCTGACACCCCAGGCACACCTCTGACACTCCAGGCACACTGCTGATACCCCAGGTACACCTCAGGACACTGCCAGGTACAACCTCAGACACTACCAGGTACACCTCAGACACTCCCAGGTACAGCTCAGACACTCCCAGGTACACCTCTGACACTTCCAGGTACACCCCTGACACTTCCAGGCAGACCTCAAACACCCCAGGCACAGCTCAGGACACCCCAGGTACACCCCTTGTGACACCCCAGGCATGCCTCAGGGCACTCCTTATAAGTCAATTTTATCAATTTCCAGGTGCAACTTGAAGAATTTGTACACCTCTATACTTCTAGGTAAGTTAACAATCTCTGAATTCCCAGGTACAATTCAATGACAATTCTAGGTACACCACTGACACTCCCTGGTACACCCTGACACCTTCCCAGGTGCCACTAATGACAATTCCCCAGGCAGCCAATTCTCTGACACTTCCAGGTAATAATCTTCCGACACTCGCATGTACACCTCTGAAACTTCCAGGTACACCTCCTGACACTTCCAGTTATATTCCCCTGGACACCTTGGTAGGTGTCACCAATGACATGACTGTGGCACACCTCTGACACTCCCTGGTACACCTCCTTGACAATTCCCAGGCACACCAATGACACACTCAGGTACACCTCTTACACTTCCTGTTCTCCCTGACACTCCCCAGGTACACCCCTGCAGACACTCCCCAGGCACACCTCTGACACCCAAGGTACCACTTTGACACTCCCAGATACACCTCTGACACTCCCAGGCACCACTGACACTCCCAGTTACACCTCTGACACTCCTGAAGTTGCCACCCCCTGACAATTCTAGGTACACCCCCTGACACTTCTAGGTACAGCTCTTGATAATTTCAGGTACACACCTCTTATATTTCTGGATACACCTCTGACACTTCTGATACACCTCTGACACTTGTGTACACCAATCACACTCCTAAGTACAATCCCTGATACCTCCCCAGGTACACCACACGACACTACTACCAGATACACCCATGACACTCCAGGCACACCCCTGACACCCCAGTTACACCCTGACACTTCCAGGCACACCCCCTGACAATCCCAGGCACACCCCAGGCACCCCAGGCACACCCTGACACTCCAGGCACACCCCGACACTCCAGGCACACCCCTAACACTTCCAGCACACCTCTGACACTTCCAGATACACCCCTGACACTCCCAGGCACACCAATCACACTCCCAAGTACAACTCTGGGACACCTAGAAACACACTGACACCACCAGGTACACCTCTGACACTCCCAGGCACCACCTCTGACACTCCCAGGCACACCTCTGGACACTCCCCAGGTACACCTCTGATACGCCGATGTATACATCTGACACTCCTAGGCACACCGCCGACACTGCAAGATATACCTGACATTCCATGTACACCCCAGACACTCTGAGATTCCTCAGACATCTGATATCCCTAGGACACCTCTGGACACCTTAGTACACCTCCGACACTCCCCAGGCACACCCTGATACGCCCAGGAGACACTCCCAGGCATACCTCCTGACACTCCCCAGGCACACCTCTGTCAATTCAGGTACACCGATGACACTGCAAGATACACCTCTGACACTTCCAGATACACCCCTGACACTCCCAGGCAGGCTCAACGATACTACTCACAGGCACACCTCTGACACTCCCCAGGCACACCTGATAATTCCAAAGCCACCTGACACTCCCAGGCACACCTCAGACACTACCTGGGTTCACCTTGACACACCCCTGGTTCACCCCCTGACACCTTGCACATCCCCAGTAGTTACACCTCCGACACTCCCCAAAGCCACACCCGTGATACTCCCAGGTGCCACCTCTGATACCCCAGGTACACCCTGGAGCATCAGATACAACTCTGACTCCCAGGCACACCACTGACACTACCAGGCACACCCTGGACACCCCAGGTACCTTGACGCTGCCAGGTACCTCCGACACCCCAGGAACACTGACACTCCCAGGTACACCAATGACACTCCCCAGGCACACCTCTACACTTCCAGGCACACCTCTGACACTCCCAGGCACACCTCTGACACCCTAGGCACGCCTCTGCACTCCCTCAGGCACACCTCTTACACTCTGGTTCTCCCCTGACACCCCAGGTACCTGACACCTGTGCACACCTCTGACACTCCCAGGTACCACTCTGACACTCCCCAGGTACACCCTGACACTCCCAGGCACACCTCTGACACTCCCAGGTACACCTCTGATACTCCCCAGGTACACCTCTGACACTTCCATACACCTCTGACACTCCCTAGGCACACCAATCACACTCCCAAGTACAACTCTGACACTCCCCAGGTACACCACTGACACTACCAGGCACAACCCTGACACTCAGGTACACCCCTGACCCTTCCAGGTACACCTGACACTCCCCAGGTACACCAATGACACTGGAGGTACACCACTGACAATCTCCAGGTACACCTCTCATACTCCTAGGCTACACCTCTGACGCTTCCAGACACACCCTGACACCCAGATACACCTCTGACATCCCCAAGTACCACCAATGATACTACCAGGCACACCTCTGACACTCGCACACCTGCACAGCACCTCCGATACTCCCCAGGCACACCTCAGACACTCCCTGGTTCACCTCTGACACTTCCAGATACACCTCTGACACTCCCTGGCACACGAATGATACTACCAGGTATACCTCTGACACTCCAGGCACACCTCCGATACTCCCAGGCACACCTCGGATACCCCTGCACACCCCAAACACTCCCTGGTTCACCTCTGACACTCCCTGGTTCACCTCCTGACACTCCCTGGTACACCTCTGACACTTCCAGGCACACCTCTTCTTACACCCTGGTTCTCCCTGACACTCCCCAGGCACACCTCAGACACTCCCAGGTACACCTCTGACACTCCCAGGCTACTACCTGACTCCAGGCACACCTCTGACACTCTCAGGCACACCTCTGATACTCCCAGGTACACCTCTGACACTTCCGGATACCTCTGACACTCCCAGGCACACCAATCCCACCCCAGCAAACCTGACACCCCAGGCACACCACTGACACTACCAGGTACAACCCTGACACTTCCAGGCACACCCCTGACCCTTCCAGGCACACCTCTGACACTCCCAGGCACACCAACGACACTCGGAGGCACACCACTGACACTCGGTACAAATGACACTCCTAGGTACACTCTGACACTTCCAGGTACACCCTGACACTCCCAGGTCCACCTCTGACAATCCCAGGTACACCTCTGACACCAGGAACACCTCTGACACTCCCAGGTACACCTTGACACTCCCAGGTACACATCTGACACTCCCAGGTACACCTCTGACACTCCCGGTACACCTCTGATACGCCCAGGTATACCTCTGACACTCCCAGGCATACCTCTGACACCCCAGGTACACTGATGACACTCCCAGGTACACCTCTGATACCCCAGGTACACCTCTGACACTTCCAGATACACCCTGACACTCCCCAGGTACACCAATGATACTACCAGGTACACCTGGACACTCCCAGGCACAGCCCTGATACTCCCAGGTACACCTCCGATACCCCAGGCACACCTCAGACACTACCTGGTTCACCTTGACACACCCTGGTTCACCTCTGACACCCCTGGTACACCTCTGACACTCCCAGTTACACCTCCGACACTCCCAGTTACACCCTGATACCCCCAGGTACACCTCTGATACTCCCAGGTACACCTCTGACACTTCCAGACAACCTGACACTCCCAGGCACACCAATCACACTCCCAAATACAACTCTGACACTCCCAGGTACACCACTGACACTACCAGGTACACCTGACACTCCCAGGCACTCCTTGACGCTGCCAGGTACCCTGACACCCCAGGAACACCTCTGACACTCTCAGGCACACCAATGACACCTCCAGGCACACCCCACACTCCAGGCACACCTCTGACACCCCAGGGCACACCCTCTGACACCCCAGGGTACGCCTCTGACACCTCAGGCACACCTCACACTCCCTGGTTCTCCTGACACCCCAGGAACACCTCAGACACTCCCAGGCACACCTCTGACACTCCCAGGTACTACTGACACTCCCAGGCACCTCTGACACCCCAGGTACACCTCTGACACTCCCGGTCACACCTCTGATACTCCCAGGTATACCTCTGACACTCCCAGGCACACCGATGACACTCCCAGGTACACCGATGACACTGCAAGATACACCTCTGACATTCCATATACCCCAGACACTTCCAGGCACACCCCAGACAATCCCAGGCATAACCTCAGACACTCCCAGGTACACCTCTGACACTCCCAGGTACACCGCTGTCACCCCAGGAACACCCCTGACACTGCCAGTTACACCCCTGACACTCCCAGGCACACCTCTGACAATCCCAGGTACACCTCTGTCAATCCCAGGCACACCTCTGACACCTAGTACACCCTGACACTTCCAGGTACACCTCTGACACTCCCCAGGCAACCAATGACACCCCCCAGGCACACCACTGACACTCCTGGTACACCTCTGACACTCCAGGTACTCATGACATTCCCTGGTTCACCTCTGACACTCCCTGGTACACCTTTGACACACCCAGGCACCTCTGACACCCCAGGTACACCTCCGATACTCCCAGGTACACCTCCGATACTCCAGGTACTCCTCTGACACTCCTGTTACACCTCTGGACACTCCCAGGCACACCTCTGATACTCCCAGGCACACTCTGACAATCCCAGGCACACCTCTTACAATCCCTGTTCTCCCTGACACTCCCCAGGCACACCCCAGACACTCCCCAGGCACACCTCTGACACTCTCAGGTACTACTTGACACTCCCAGGTCCACCTCTGACACTCCCAGGTACACCTCTGACACTCCCAGTTACACCTCCTGACACTCCCAGTCACACCTGTGACACTCGGTGCACACCTGACACTCCCAGGTCACCTCTGATACTCCCAGGCACACCTCTGACACTTCCAGATACAACTCTGACACTCCCAGGTACACCAATCACACTCCCAAGTACAACTCTGACACTCCCCAGGTACACCGCTGTCACTCCCAGGTACACCCCTGACACTGCCAGTTACACCCTGACACCCCAGGTACACCTCTGACAATCCCAGGTACACCTCAGTCAATCCCAGGCACCCTGACACTTCCAGGTACACCCCTTGACACTTCCAGGTACACCCTGACACTCTCAGGTCACACCAATGACACTTCCAGATACACCTGACACTCCCAGTTACACCAATGATACTACCAGGTACACCTTTGACACTCCCAGCACCTGATACCCCAGGTACACCTGATACCCCAGGCACCAGACTCTACCTGGTTCACCTTGACACTCCTGGTTCACCTCTGACACCCCTGGCACACCCTGACAATCCCAGGTACACCTCTACAATCCCTGGTTCCTCCCTGACACCCTGGGCACACCTCAGACACCAGGCACACCTCTGACACCAGGTACTACTCCACACCCCAGCCACCTCTGACACCCCAGGTACACCTCTGACACCCCAGTTACACCTCCGACACTCCCAGTTACACCCGTGACACTCCCAGGTACACCCCCTGACACCCCAGGTACACCTCTGATACTCCCAGGTACACCTCTGACACTTCCAGATACAACTCTGAGACTCCCAGGCACACCAATCACACTCCCAAGTCCTGACACTCCTCAGGCACACCACTGACACTACCAGGCACACCTCGGACACTCCCAGGTACTCCTTGACGCTGCCAGGTACCTCCGACACTCCCAGGAACACCTCTGACACCCCAGGCACACCAATCAGACACCCCAGGTACACCTCACACTCCAGGTACACCTCTGACACTCCCCAGGCACACCTCTGACACTCCCAGGCACCTCTGACACTCCCCAGGCACACCTCTCACACTCCCTGTCTCCCCTGACACCCCAGGCACACCTCCAGACACTCCCAGGCACACGTCTGACACTCCCAGGTACTACTTGGCACTCCCCAGGCACACCTCTCGACACTCCCCAGTACACCTCTGACACTTAGGCACTACTCTGACACTCCCAGGCACACCTCTGATACTCCCAGGTACACCTCTGATACTCCCCAGGCACACCTCTGACACTCCGGATACACCCCTGACACTCCCAGGCACCAAATTCACACCCCAAGCACAACCCTGACACTCGTGCACACCACTGACACTACCAGGTACAACCCCTGACACTTCCAGGAACCCTGACCCTCTGCACATCCCGACACCCCAGGCACACCAATGACACTCGAGGTACACCACTGACACTCCCCAGGTACACCTCTATAATTCTAGGTACACCTCTGACACTTCCAGATACACCTCTGACACTTCCAGACACCCCTGACACCCCTAAGTACACCAACATACCAGGCACACCTCTGACACTCCCAGGCACACCTCCGGCACTCCCAGGCACACCTCCGATACCTCCCAGGTACACCTCAGACACTCCCTGGTTCACCCTGACACTTCCAGATACACCTCTGACACTCCTGCACACGAATGATACTACCAGGTATACCTCTGACACTCCCATGTACACCTCCGATACTCCCCAGGCACACCTCTGATACCCCTGCACACCTCAGACACCCCTGGTTCACCTCTGACACTCCCCTGGTTCACCTCTGACACTCCCTGGCACACCTCTGACACTTCCAGGTACACTTTACACTCTCTGGTTTCTCCCTGACACCCCCAGTACACCTCCCACACCCCAGGTACACCTCTGACACTCCCAGGTACTACTCTGACACCCCGCACACACCTCTGACACTCCCAGGTACACCTCTGATACCCCAGGTACACCTCTGACTCTGGATACACCTCTGACACCCCAGGTACACCAATCCCACTCCCAAGCAAAACTCTGACACCCCAGGTACACCACTGACACCACCAGGTACAACCCTGACACTTCCAGGTACACCCCTGACCCTCCAGTACACCTCTGACACCCCAGGTACACCAAGACACTGAGGCACACCACTGACACCCCAGGCACACCAATGACACCTCTAGGCACACTCTGGGTACACCTCTGACACTCCCAGGTCCACCTCTGACAATCCCAGGTACACCTCTGACACTCCTCAGAACACCCTGACACTCCCAGGTACACCTTGACACCCCAGGTACACATCTGACATCCCCAGGCACACCTCTGACACCCCAGGCACACCTCTGATACGCCCAGGTACACTCTGACACCAGGTATACCTCTCTGACATCTGCACCGATGACACTCCCAGGTACACCGATGACACTGCAAGATACACCTCTGACATTCCATACACCCCAAAACACTCCAGGCACACCTCAGACACTCCCAGGTATAACCTCAGACACTCCCAGGTACACCTCTGACACTCCCAGGCACACCGCTGTCACTCCCAGGATACCCCCTGACACTGCCAGTTACACCCCTGACACTCCCAGGCACACCTCTGACAATCCCGGTACACCTCAGTCAATCCCAGGCACACTCTGACACTTCCAGGTACACCCTTGACACTCCAGGTACACCTCTGACACCCCCAAGGCACACCAATGACACCCCAGGCACACCACTGACACTCCTGGCACACCTGTCACCCCAGGTACTCCACTGACATTCCCTGGTTCACCTCTGACACCCCTGCACACCTTGACACACCCAGGTACACTCTGACACCTGCAGGTACACCTGATACTCCCAGGTACACCCCGATACTCCCAGGTACCCTCTGACACTCCCTGCACACCTCTGACACCCCAGGTACACCTCCCACCCCGGCACACCTCTGACACTTCCAGATACACATCTGACACTCCGTTACACCAATGATACTACCAGGCACACCTCTGGACACCCCCAGGCACACCTGATACTCCCAGGCACACCTCCGATACCTCCCAGGCACCGACTCACCTGTTTCACCTTGACACTCCCTTGGTTCACTGACACTCTGCACACCTCCTGACAATCCCCACACCTCTTACAATCCCTGGTCTCCAGACCTGTGCACACCTCAGACACCCCAGGCACACCTCTGACACTCTGTACCACTCTGACACCCCAGGTCCACCTCTGACACCCCAGGCACACCTCTGGACACTTCCCCAGCACACCCAGTTACACCCGTGACACTCCCAGGTACACCCCTACACCCCAGGCACACCTCTGATGCTCCCAGGTACACCTCTGACACCAGATACAACTCCACACCTTGCACACCAATCACACTCCCAAGTACAACTCTGACACCCCAGGTACACCACTGACACTACCAGGTACACCTCTGACACCCGGAGGTACACCAAGATACTACCAGGTACACCTCTGACACCCCAGGCACACCCCTGACACTCCCAGGTACACCCTGACACCTCCAGGAACACCTCTGACACCCCAGGAACACCTCACACTCCCAGGTACACTCTGACACGGCACACCCCTGACACTCCAGGTACACCCCTGACACTTCCAGGCACCTGACACCCCAGGTACACACAAATGACACCCCAGTACACCCTCTGACACTCCCTGGCACACCTGACTCTCCCAGGTACACCAATGACACACTCCAGGTACACCTCAGACACTGCCAGGCACTCAGACACTCTGCAAAGCTCACACACGCCCAGTACACCTCAGACACCCCAGGTGCACCTGTGACACTCCCAAGTGCACCTCTGACACCCAAGGCACACCCTGACACCCTAGGTACACCTCCGACACTCCCAGGTACACCTCTGACACCCCAGGTACACTTTCACACACCCAGGTACACTGACATCTAGGTACACCTCATACCCCATACCTCCAGATACACCTCTGACACTCCGGTGACACCAATCACCTCCCAGCACTGACACTGGCACACCCCTGACACTCCCGTACACCGCAGACACCTGACAGGCACACCTCCAACATCCCAGGTACACCCTGACACTCCCAGGTACACTTCTCACACACCCAGGTACACCTTGACACTCCCCAGGCACACCCTCTCATACCCCAGGTACTCCTCCGACACCCCAGGAACACCTCTGACACTTGTACACCTGACACCCCAGGTACACCGTGACACTCGGTACACCCTGACACCCCAGGTACACTGCTGACACTGACAGGTACACCTCCGACACTCCCAGGTACACCTCTGACACCCCAGGTACACCGCGACACCCCAGGTACAGCCCTGACACCCCAGGCACACCACACACCCAGGTACACCTTGACACCCCAGGTACACCTCATGCCCCAGGCACACC
>NW_024740597.1:0-16636 GCF_018991925.1 Homarus americanus | reverse complement strand
GCAGTGCCGGAGGTGTACCTGGGAGTGTCAGAGCAGCCTGGGTGTGTTTGAGGTGTACCTGGTGTCTGAGGTGTACCTGGGAGTATCAGAGGTGTACCTGGGAGTGCTCAGGGTGTACCTGGGAGGTCGGAGGTGTACCTGGAGTGTCTGAGGTACCTGGGAGTGTATGAGGTGTACCTAGGAGCAAGGGTGTGTTCCAGGGAGTGCCAGAGGAGTACCTGGAGGCCAGAGGAGTACCTGGGAGTGTCAGGGGTGTACCTGGGAGGTCAGAGGTGTACCTGGGAGGTCAGAGGTGTACCTGGGAGGTCTGAGGTGTACCTGGCAGAGCTCAGTGGTGTTCCTGGGAGTGTCAGGTGAGTACCAGGGAGTGCAGAGAGAGTACCTGGGAGTGTCTGAGGTGTACCTGGGAGTGTCTGAGGTGTACCTGGGAGTGTATGAGGTGTACCTAGGAGGTCAGGTGTGTTCCAGGGAGTGTCAGAGGAGTACCTGGGAGTGTCAGAGGCGTACTGGTAGTGTCAGGAGGTGTACCTGGGAGTGTCAGGAGAACCAGGAGGTGCAAGAGGTGTACCTGGAGTATCAGCGCAGTACCTGGGAATGCAGAGGTACCAGGGAGGCCAGAGGAGTAATGGGAGTGTCAGAGGTGTACCTGGGAGTGTCTGAGGTGTACCTGGGAGTGCCAAGGTGTACCTGGGAGTGTCAGGGTGTAACTGGGAGTGTCGGAGGTGTAACTGGGAGTGTGAGAAGGTACCTGGGAGTGTCTGAGTGTACCTGGGAGTGTCGGAGGTGTACAACAGGAGTGTCAGAGGTGCATGTGGGAGTGTCAGAGGTGTACCTGGGAGTGTGAGAGGTGTACCTGGGAGTGTCTGAGGTGTACCTGAGCCAGAGGTGTACCTGGGAGTGTCAGGCCTGGGAGTGTCGGAGTGTACATGGGAGTGTCAGAGGTGTACCTGGGAGCATCAGGAGGTGTACCTGGGAGTTCACAGGTGCACATGGGAGTGTCAGCGGTGCACCTGGGAGGTCAGAGGTACATGGAGTGTCAGAGGTGTACCTAGCAGTGTCAGCTGTACCTGGGAGTGTCAGAGTGTTCCTGGGTGTGTTTGAGGTGTACCTGGGAGTGTCTGAGGTGTACCTGGGAGCATCAGAGGTGTACCTGGGAGTGTCAGGTGTACCTGGGAGCATGGAGGTGTACATGGGAGTGTCTGAGGTGTACCTGGGAGTGTAAGGAGGTGCAATTCCAGGGAGTGTCAGGTGTGTTCCAGGGAGGCCAGAGGAGTACCTGAGAGTGTCAGGAGGCACCTGGTAGTGTCAGAGGTGTACCTGGGAGGTTAGGAGAAACCAGGAGGTGTAAGAGGTGTACCTGGGAGTACTGGGCAGCACTGGGAGGCCAGAGGTGTACCAGGGAGGTCAGAGGAGTACCTAGGAGTGCTGGGAGGTGTACCTGGGAGTGTCTGAGGTACCTGGGAGTGTCAGGGGAACCTGGGAGTGTCAGGGTGTAACTGGGAGTGTCGGAGGTGTAACTGGGAGTGTGAGAAGTGCACCTGGGAGGTCAGTGGAGTACCTGGGAGTGTCAGAGGTACCTGGGAGTGTCGGAGGTGTACCTGGGAGGTCAAGCAGGTGTACCTGGGAGTGTCTGAGGTGTACTTAGTGTCAGGGTGTACCTGGGAGAGGCCGAGGTGTACCTGGGAGTGTCTGAGGTGTACCAGGAGGTCAGAGGTACCAGGAGTGTCAGAGGAGTACCTGGGAGTCAGGAGGTGAACCAGGGAGTGTTAGAGGAGTTCCTGGGAGTGTCAGAGGTTTACCTGGGAGTATCGTAGGTGGGCCTGGGAGAGCCGGATGTGTACCTCGGAGTGTCAGAGGTGTACCTGGGAGTATCAAGGTGTACCTGGGAGGTCAGAGGTACCTAGAGTGTCAGAGGTGTACCTGGGAGTGTCAGAGGTGTACCTGGGGAGTGTCAGAGTTGTACCTGGGAGTGTCAAAGGTGTACCTGGCAGTTCCAGAGGAGTACCTGGAAGTGTCAGAGGTGTACCTGGCAGTGTCAGCGGTGTACCTGGAGTGTCAGAGGTGTTCCTGGGAGTGTCTGAGGTGTACCTGGGGTATCTGAGGTGTACCTGGGAGTGTCTGAGGTGTACCTGGGAGCATCAGAGGTGTACCTGGGAGACGGAGGTTTACCTGGCATTGAAGGAGACATACCTGGGAGTGTCGGAGACACGTGGGAGGTCAGAGGTGTACCGGGAGTGTCAGAGGTACCACGGAGTGTCAGAGGTGTACCTGGGAGTGTCAGAGGTGAACCAGGAGTGTTAGAGAGTACCTGGGAGTGTTAGAGGTTTACCTGGGAGTATCGTAGGTGTACCTGGGAGTGACGGATGTACCTCGAGTGTCAGAGGTGTACCTGGGAGTATCGAGTGTACCTGGGAGTGTCAGAGGTGTACCTGGGAGTCAGGGTGTAACTGGGAGTATCCGGAGGTAACTGGGAATGTCAGAGTTGTACCAGGAGTCTCAAAGGTGTACCTGGGAGCATCGGAGGTGTACCTGGGAATACGGAGGTGTTCTGGGAATATCGGAGCTGTACATGGGAGTGTCACAGGTGTACCTGGGAGTGTCGGAGGTGTACCTGGGAGGTCACAGGTGTACCTGAGAGTGTCAGAGGTGTACCTGGCAGTGTCAGAGGTGACCTGGGAGTGTCAGAGATGTACCTCAGAGTGTCAGGGGTGTACCTAGAGTGTCGGATGTAATGGGAGTGAGAGGAGTACCAGGAATGTCAGTGGAGTACCTAGGAGTGTCGAGGTGTGCCTGGGAGTGTTCGGAGGTGTACCTGGGAGTGTGAGAGGTGTACCTGGGAGGTCAGAGGTGTACCTGGGAGTGCCGGAGGTGTACCTGAGTGTGGGTGAGGTGCACCTGGGAGTGTCTTGAGGACCTGGGAGTGCCTGAGGTGTAACTGGGAGTGTCTGAGGTGTACCTGGCAGTATCTGAGGTGTACCTGGGAATGTCAGTGGAGAACCAGGAAGTGTAAGAGGTGTACCTGGGAGTGTCAGGTGTACCTGGGAGTGGAGGCCAGAGTCAGGCCTGGGAGTGCTGAGGTACCTGGCAGTGTCAGAGGAGTACCTGGGAGTGTTGGGAGGTATCTGGAGCAAGGGTACCTGGGAGTGTCGGAGGTGCACCTGGGAGGTCAGAGGTGGCCTGGGAGGTAAGAGTGTACCTGGGAGAGTGTCAGAGGTACCTGGGAGAAAGCCAGAGGTGAAGCCTGTGAGTGTCAGAGGTACCTGGGAGGTCAGAGGTGTACCTGGGAGTGTCAGAGGTGTACCTGGGAGTGCCAGAGGTGTACCTGAGCAATGAGGTGTACCTGAGGAGTGTCAGAGGTGTACCTGGCAAAGCAGGAGGTGTACCTGGGAGTCAGGTGTGCACCTGGGAGTGTCAGGTGGGCACAGGAGTGTCTGAGGAGCACCTGGGAGGTCAGAGGTACCTGGGAGTGCTCAGAGGTGCACCTGGGAGGCCTGAGGTACCTGGGAGGTATGTGAGGTGTACCTAGAGCACAAGGTGTACCAGGGAGTGTCAGAGGAGCACCTGGGAGTGTCAGAGGTGTACCAGAGTCAGGGGTACCTGGGAGAGCTGGGAGGTGTACCTGGGAGTGCCAGAGGTGTACCTGGGAGCAAGCCAGAGGTGTACCTGGCAGAGTCAGTGGTGTACCTGGGAGTGTCAGTGAGTACCTGGGAGTGTCAGAGGAGTACCTGGGAGGTCCGAGGTACCTGGGAGGTCAGAGGTGTACCTGGGAGTGACGAGGTGGAACCGAGATGTCAGGTGGGTGTTCCAGGGAGGTCAGAGGTGTACCTGGAGGCCAGAGGAGTACCGAGTGTCAGGGAGGTGCACTGGGAGCAAGTCAGGGGAGAACCAGGAAGTGTAAAGAGGTGTACCTGGGAGTATCAGGTGTACCTGGGAATGTCAGAGGTACCAGGAGTGTCAGAGGAGTACCTAGGAGTGTCAGAGGTGTACCTGGGAGTGTCTGAGGTGTACCTGGGAGTGTAGGAGGTGTACCTGGGAGTCAGGGGTGCAACTGGGAGAAGTGTGGAGGTGTAACTGGGAGTGTGAGAAGGGCACCTGGGAGTGTCTGGAGGTGTACCTGGGAGAGTCGGGAGGAAAACAGGGAGCACAGAGGTGTGGGAGGTCAGAGGTACCTGGGAGTGTGAGAGGTGTACCTGGGAGTGTCTGAGGACATGGGAGTATCAGAGGTACCTGGGAGGCCTGGGGTGTACCTGGGAGGGCCGGAGGTACACGGGAGGTCAGAGGTGACCGGGAGCACCAGAGGCACCTGGGAGTGAATGAGGTGTACCTGGGAGTGTCTGAGGTGTACCTAGGAGTGTCAGAGGTGTACTTGGGAGTGTAAGGGGTGTGCCTGGGAGTGTCAGCAGTGTACCTGGGAGTGTCAGGGATGTACCTGGGAGTGTCTGAGGTGTACCTGGGAGTGTCTGAGCTGTACCTGGGAGTATCTGAGGTGTACCTGGTAGTGTCTGAGGTGTACCTGGGGTGTCAGGAGGTGTACATGGGGAGTGTCTGAGAATTGTACCTGGGAGTGTATAGGGTGTACTAGGAGTGTCAGGTGTGTGTTCAGGGGTGTGGAGTGCCTGAGTGTCAGAGGCGTGCCTGGTGGTGTCAGAGGTGTGCCTGGGGTGTCAGGGGAGGGAGAACCAGGGGAGGTGTAAGAGAGGTGTGCCTGGGGAGTATCATGTGCCTGGGGTGTCAGAGGTGTGCCTGGGAGTGTCAGAGGTACACTTGGGAGTGTCAGAGGTGCACCTTGGAGTGTCTGAGGTGTACCTATGATTGTCAGAGGTGTACCAGGGAGTGTCAGGGGTGTGGCTGGGAGTGTCAGAGGTGCACCTTGGAGTGTGAGAAGTGTACCTGGGAGTGTCAGTGGAGTACCTGGGAGTGTCAGAGGTGTACCTGGGAGTGTCGGAGGTGTACCTGGGAGTGTCACAGGTGTACCTGGGAGTGTCTGAGGTGTACCTCTTAGTGTCAGGGGTGTACCTGGGAGTGTCAGAGGTGTACCTGGGAGTGTCTGAGGTGTACCAGGGAGTGTCAGAGGTGTACCAGGGAGTGTCAGAGGAGTACCTGGGAGTGTCAGAGGTGAACCAGGGAGTGTTAGAGGAGTTCCTGGGAGTGTCAGAGGTTTACCTGGGAGTATCGTAGGTGTACCTGGGAGTATCGGATGTGTACCTCGGAGTGTCAGAGGTGTACCTGGGAGTATCAAAGGTGTACCTGGGAGTGTCAGAGGTGTACCTAGGAGTGTCAGAGGTGTACCTGGGAGTGTCAGAGGTGTACCTGGGAGTGTCAGAGTTGTACCTGGGAGTGTCAAAGGTGTACCTGGCAGTTCCAGAGGAGTACCTGGAAGTGTCAGAGGTGTACCTGGCAGTGTCAGCGGTGTACCTGGGAGTGTCAGAGGTGTTCCTGGGAGTGTCTGAGGTGTACCTGGGGGTATCTGAGGTGTACCTGGGAGTGTCTGAGGTGTACCTGGGAGCATCAGAGGTGTACCTGGGAGTATCGGAGGTTTACCTGGCATTGTCGGAGATATATCTGGGAGTATCGGAGACGTACGTGGGAGTGTCAGAGGTGTACCTGGGAGTGTCAGAGGTGTACCAGGGAGTGTCAGAGGTGTACCTGGGAGTGTCAGAGGTGAACCAGGGAGTGTTAGAGGAGTACCTGGGAGTGTTAGAGGTTTACTTGGGAGTATCGTAGGTGTACCTGGGAGTATCGGATGTGTACCTCGGAGTGTCAGAGGTGTACCTGGGAGTATCAAAAGTGTACCTGGGAGTGTCAGAGGTGTACCTGGGAGTCAGGGGTGTAACTGGGAGTGTACGAGGTGTAACTGGGAATGTCAGAGGTGTACCAGGGAGTCTCAAAGGTGTACCTGGGAGCATCGGAGGTGTACCTGGGAATATCGGAGGTGTTCCTGGGAATATCGGAGCTGTACATGGGAGTGTCAGAGGTGTACCTGGGAGTGTCGGAGGTGTACCTGGGAGTGTCACAGGTGTACCTGAGAGTGTCATAGGTGTACCTGGCAGTGTCAGAGGTGTACCTGGGAGTGTCAGAGATGTAGCTGAGAGTGTCAGGGGTGTACCTAAGAGTGTCGGACGTGTACCTGGGAGTGTCAGAGGAGTACCAGGGAATGTCAGTGGAGTACCTGGGAGTGTCGGAGGTGTGCCTGGGAGTGTCAGAGGTGTACCTGGGAGTGTCAGAGGTGTACCTGGGAGTGTCAGAGGTGTACCTGGGAGTGTCGGAGGTGTACCTGGGTGTGTGAGAGGTGCACCTGGGAGTGTCTGAGGTGTACCTGGGAGTGTCTGAGGTGTACCTGGGAGTGTCTGAGGTGTACCTGTCAGTGTCTGAGGTGTACCTGGGAATGTCAGTGGAGAACCAGGAAGTGTAAGAGGTGTACCTGGGAGTGTCAGCGGTGTACCTGGGAGTGTAAGAGTTGCACCTGGGGCCGAGGTACCTGTGGCCTGGGAGTGTCAGAGGTGTTGGCCTGGGTGTGTTTGAGGTGTACCTGGGGGTGTCTAAGGTGTACCTGGGAGTGTCTGAGGTGTACCTGGGAGTGTGAGAGGTGTACCTGGGAGTGTCTGAGGTGTACCTGGGAGTATCAGAGGTGTACCTGGGAGTGTCAGGGGTGTACCTGGGAGTGTCGGAGGTGTACATGGGAGTATCAGAGGTGTACCTGGGAGCATCAGAGGTGTACCTGGGAGTGTAATAGGTGTACATGGGAGTGTCAGCGGTGTACCTGGGAGTGTCAAAGGTGTACCAAGAAGTGTCAGAGGAGTACCTAGGAGAGTCTGAGGTGTACCTGGGAGTGTCAAGGGTGTACCTGGGGGTTTCTGAGGTATACCTGGTAGATCCAGAGGTGTACCTGGGAGTGTCAGAGTTGTACCTGGGAGTGTCAGAGGTGTACCTGGCTGTGTCAGAGGAGTACCTGGGAGTGTCAGAGGTGTATCTGGGAGTGTCTGGGGTGTACCTGGGAGTGTCAGAGGTGTACCTGGGAGTGTCAGAGGTATACATGTGAGTATCAGAGGTGTACCTGGGAGTGTCAGAGGTGTACCTGGGAGTGTCAGAGGTGTACCTGGGAGTGTCAGAGGTGTACCTGGGAGTGTCGGAGGTCTCCCTGAGAGTGTCAGAGGTGAACCTGGGAGTGCCGGAGGTGTACCTGGGGTGTGAGAGGTGTGCCTGGGAGTGTCTGAGGTGGCCCGGGGTATCAGAGGTGTGCCTGGAGTGTCAGGGGTGTGCCTGGGGTGTCGGAGGTGTGCATGGGGAGTATCAGAGGTGTGCCTGGGGAGCATCAGAGGTGTACCTGGGAGTGTAATAGGTGTGCATGGGAGTCAGCAGGTGTGCCTGGAGTGTCAAGGTGTACCAAGGAAGTGTCAGAGGTACTAGGAGTCTAGGAGGTGTGCCTGGGGTGTCAAGGGTGCTGCGGGGTGTCAGAGTATACCTGGGTAGATCAGGGTGTGCCTGGGGTGTCAGAACTGCACTGGGAGTGTCAGAGGTGTACCTGGCTGTGTCAGAGGAGTGCCTGGGAGTGTGAGGTGTATCTGGGAGTGTCTGGGGTGTACACTGGGAGTGTGGGGATGTGCCTGGGAGTGTCAGAGGGCATGTGGTATCAGAGGTGTGCCTGGGGTGTCAGTGGTGTGCCTGGGGAGTGTCAGGAGGTGCCTGGGAGTGTCAGAGGTGTGCCTGGGGTGTCGGAGGTGTCCTGAGGTGTCAGGGGTGAACCTGGCAGTGCCAGGGTGACCTGGAGGTCAGTGGTGGCACTGGGGTGTCAGGTAGGTACCAGGGGTGTCAGGAGTACCTGGGAGTGTCAGAGGTTAGCCTGGGTGGGGTGTGCCTGGGGTGTCTGAGTGTGCCTGGGGTGTATGAGGTGTGCCTGGAGTGTCAGGTGTGTTCCAGGGGAGTGTCAGAGGTACTGGGGAGTGTCAGAGGTACCTGGGGTGTCAGGGTGTGCCTGGGGAGTGTCAGAGGTGTGCCTGGGAGTGTCAGAGGTGTGCCTGGGGAGTGTCTGGGGTGTGCCTGGCAGAGTCAGTGGTGTTCCTGGGGTGTCAGGTGAGTACCAGGGAGTGTCAGAGTACCTGGGAGTGTCTGAGGGTGTGCCTGGGGTGTCTGGGGTGTGCCTGGGGTGTGTGAGGTGTACCTGGGGTGTCAGGTGTGTTCCAGGGAGTGTCAGAGGAGTACCTGGGGTGTCAGAGGCGTACCTGGTAGTGTCAGAGGTGTGCCTGGGAGTGTCAGGGAGAACCAGGAAGTGTGAGAGGTGTGCTGGGTATCAGCGTTGGTACCTGGGAATGTCAAGAGGTGTACCAGGGAGTGTCAGAGGTTCTAGGAGTGTCAGAGGTGTGCCTGTGTCTGAGGTGTGCCTGGGGTGTCAGGGGTGTGCCTGGGGTGTCAGGGGGTGTGACTGGGGAGTGTCGGAGGTGTGACTGGGGTGTGAGAGGTGTGCCTGGGAGTGTCTGAGGTGTGCCTGGGAGTGTCGGAGGTGTACAGGGGGTGTCAGGGGTGTGCGTGGGGGGTGTAGAGGTGTGCGGAGTGTGAGAGGTGTGCCTGGGGAGTGTCTGAGGTGTACTGGGAGTATCAAGGTGTGCCTGGGAGTGTCAGGGGTGTACCTGGGAGTGTCGGAGGTGTACATGGGGTGTCAGAGGTGTGCCTGGGGCATCAGGGTGTACGAGTGTAATAGGTGTACATGGGAGTGTCAGCGGTGTACTGGAGTGTCAGGGTGTACATGGGTGTGAGGTGTACCTAGCAGTGTCAGCAGTGTGCCTGGGAGTGTCAGAGTGTTCTGGGTGTGTTTGGGGTGTGCCTGGGGAGTGTCTGAGGTGTGCCTGGGGTATCAGAGGTGTGCCTGGGGTGTCAGGAGTGTACCTGGGAGTGTCAGGTGTACATGGAGTGTCTGAGAGGTGTGACCTGGGGTGTATGAGGTGTGCCTAGGGTGTCAGGTGTGTTCAGGGAGTGTCAGAGGTACCTGGGAGTGTCAGAGGCCTGGGAGTGTCAGGGGTGTGCCTGGGGTGTCAGAGGTGTACCTGGGGTGTCGAGGTGTGCCTGGGGTGTCTGAGGTGTGCCTGGGAGTCAGTGGTGTTCCTGGGGTGTCAGGTGAGTGCCAGGGGAGTGTCAGAGGAACCTGGGGGTGTCTGAGGGTGTGCCCAGGTGTCTGGGGTGTGCCTGGGGTGTATGGTGTACTGGGTGTCAGGTGTGTTCCAGGGGTGTCAGAGGAGTACCTGGGGAGTGTCAGAGGCGTGCCTGGTAGTGTCAGAGGTGTGCCTGGGGTGTCAGGGAGAACCAGGAGGTGTAAGAGTGTGCCTGGGAGTATCAGCGGTGTGCCTGGGAATGTCAGGGTGTGTACCAGGGGTGTCAGAGGGTACCTAGGGTGTCAGAGGTGTGCCTGGGAGTGTCTGGGGTGTGCCTGGGGAGTGTCAGGGTGTGCCTAGAGGTGTCAGGGTGTAACTGGGAGTGTCGGAGGTGTAACTGGGAGTGTGAGGTGTGCCTGGGGTGTCTGAGGGTGTGCCTGGGGTGTCGGAGGTGTGCAGGGGGTGTCAGAGGTGTGACGTGGGAGTGTCAGAGGTGTGCCTGGGAGTGTGAGAGGTGTGCCTGGGGAGTGTCTGGGGTGTACCTGGGAGTATCAGAGGTGTGCCTGGGGAGTGTCAGGGGTGTGCCTGGGGAGTGGGAGGTGTGCATGGGGAGTGTCAGAGGTGTACCTGGGGAGCATCAGAGTGTACCTGGGGTGTAATGGTGCAGGAGTGTCAGCAGGTGCCTGGGAGTGTCAGAGGTGTGCATGGAGTGTCAGAGGTGTGCCTAGCAGTGTCAGCAGTGTGCCTGGGGTCAAAGTGTTCTGGGTGTGTTTGAGGTGTACCTGGGAGTGTCTGGTGTACCCGGGAGTATCAGAGGTGTGCCTGGGGAGTGTCAGGGGTGTGCCTGGGGTGTCAGGTGTGTACATGGGGAGTGTCTGAGGTGTACCTGGGGTGTATGAGGTGTGCCTAGGGTGTCAGGTGTGTTCAGGGAGTGTCAGAGGTGCCTGAGAGTGTCAGAGGCGTGCCTGGTAGTGTCAGAGGTGTGCCTGGAGTGTCAGGGGAGAACCAGGAGGTGTGGGTGTGCCCTGGGAGTATCAGCGTTTGGACCTGGGAGTGTCAGAGGTGTGCCAGGGGTGTCAGAGGAGTGCCTAGGAGTGTCAGGGGTGTGCCTGGGAGTGTCTGGGGTGTGCCTGGGGTGTCAGGGGTGTGCCTGGAGTGTGGGGTGTAACTGGGGTGTCAGGTGTAACTGGGAGTGTGAAGTGTGCCTGGGAGTGTCAGTGGAGTGCCTGGGGAGTGTCAGAGGTGTGCCTGGGAGTGTCGGAGGTGTGCCTGGAGTATGCTGGGTGTGCCTGGGAGTGTCTGGTGTGCCTCTTAGTGTCAGGGGTGTGCCTGGGGAGTGTGAGGTGTGCCTGGGGAGTGTCTGGGGTGTGCCAGGGGTGTCAGGGGTGTGCCAGAGTGTCAGAGGGTGCCTGGGGAGTGTCAGAGGTGAACCAGAGTGTTAGAGGAGTTCCTGGGGAGTGTCAGGGGTTTACCTGGGAGTATCGTGGAGGTGTGCCTGGGAGTATCGGATGTGTACCTCAGGGTGTCAGAGGTGTACCTGGGAGTATCAAGGTGTGCCTGGGAGTGTCAGAGGGTGTGCCTAGGGTGTCAGAGGGGCCTGGGGTGTCAGAGGTGTACCTGAGTGTCAGAGTTGTACCTGGGAGTGTCAAGGTGTGCCTGGCAGTTCCAAGGTACCTGGAAGTGTCAGAGGTGTACCTGGCAGTGTCAGCAGTGTGCCTGGGGAGTGTCAGAGTGGTTCTGGGAGTGTCTGAGGTGTGCCTGGGGAATCAGAGGTGTGCCTGGGAGTATCGGAGGTTTACTGGCATTGTCAGGAATATACCTGGGAGTGTCGAGGACGTGCGTGGGAGTGTCAGAGGTGTGACTGGGAGTGTCAGGGTGTACCACGGAGTGTCAGAGGTGGCACCTGGGGGTGTCAGGGGTGAACCAGGGTGTTAGAGGAGTACCTGGGGTGTTTAGGGGTTTACTGGGGTATCGTAGGTGTGCCTGGGAGTATCGGATGTGTGCCTCAGGTGTCAGGGTGCCTGGGAGTATCAAAGGTGTACCTGGAGTGTCAGGGTGTACCAGGATCAGGGGTGTAACTGGGAGATGTCGAGTGTGACTGAGATGTCAGAGTTGCTGGGGAGTCTCAGGTGTACCTGGGGCATGGAGGTGTACCTGGGAATATCGAGGTGTTCAGAATATCAGGAGCTGTGCATGGGAGTGTCATAGGTGTGCCTGGGGTGTCGGTGTGCCTGGGAGTGTCACAGGTGTGCCTGAGAGTGTCAGAGGTGTACCTGGCAGTGTGGGGTGTGCCTGGGAGTGTCAGAGATGTGCCTCAGAGTGTCAGGGTGTGTACCTGGGAGTGTCGGACGTGTGCCTGGGAGTGTCAGAGGAGTGCCAGGGAATGTCAGTGGAGTACCTAGGAGTGTCGGAGGTGTGCCTGGGAGTGTCAGAGGTGGCTCTGGGGTGTCAGAGGTGTGCCTGGGAGTGTCAGAGGTGTGCCTGGGGTGTCGGGTGTGCCTGGGGTGTGCAGGTGCACCTGGGGTGTCTGGGGTGTGCCTGGGGTGTCTGGGGTGTGCCTGGGGTGTCTGGGGTGTGCCTTGGCGGTATCTGGGGTGTGCCTGGGGTCAGTGGGAGAACCAGGAAGTGGGGGTGTGCCTGGGGTGTCAGCGGTGTGCCTGGGGTGTAAGAGTTGTGCCTGGGAGTGTCAGAGGTGTGCCTGGCAGTGTCAGCGGTGTGCCTGGGGTGTCAGAGGGTTCCTGGGTGTGTTTGAGGTGTGCCTGGGGGTGTCTGGGTGTGCCTGGGGTGTGGGGTGTGAGAGGTGTGCCTGGGGTGTCTAGGGGTGTGCCTGGAGTATCAGGGGGTGCCTGGGGTGTCAGGGGGTGTGCCTGGGGTGTCGGAGGTGTGCAGGGTGTCAGGGTGTGCCTGGGGCATCAAGGTGTACCTGTGTAATGGGTGTGCATGGGGTGTCAGTGTGCCTGGGAGTGTCAGAGGTGTGCAAGGTGTCAGAAGTCTGGGGAGTCTAGGGTGTGCACTGGAGTGTCAGAGGTGTGCCTGGGGTGTCTGGGGTATGCCTGGTAGATCCAGAGGTGTGCCTGGGGAGTGTCAGGTTGTGCCTGGGGTGTCAGAGGGTGTGCCTGGCAGAGGAGTACCTGGGAGTGTCAGAGGTGTATCTGGGTGTGGCTGGGGTGTGCCTGGGGTGTCAGAGGTGTGCCTGGGTGTCAGAGGTATGCATGTGAGTATCAGAGGTGTGCCTGGAGTGTCAGTGGTGTGCCTGGGTGTCAGAGGTGTGCCTGGGGTGTCAGAGGTGTGCTGGGGAGTGTCGGAGGTGTCCTGAGGTGTCAGAGGTGAACCTGGGGTGCCGGAGGTGTGCCTGGGAGAGTCAGTGGTGTGCCTGGGGTGTCAGGTGAAGTACCAGGGAGTGTCAGGGGTACCTGGGTGTCAGGAGGTGTGCCTGGGAGTGTCAGGGTGTGCCTGGGGTGTCTGGGGTGCCTGGGGGTGTATGAGGTGTCTAGGGGTGTCAGGGTGTGTTCAGGGAGTGTCAGAGGAGTACCTGGGAGTGTCAGAGAAGTACCTGGGGTGTCAGGGGTGTACCTGGGAGTGTCAGGGTGCCTGGGAGTGTCAGAGGTGTGCCTGGGGAGTGTCTGAGGTGTGCCTGGCAGAGTCAGTGGTGTTCCTGGGGTGTCAGGTGAGTGCCAGGGAGTGTCAGAGGGTACCTGGGAGTGTCTGAGGGTGTGCCTGGAGTGTCTGGGTGTGCCTGGGGTGTATGGGGTGTGCCTAGGGTGTCAGGTGTGTTCAGGGGTGTCAGAGGGAGTGCACCGGGGTGTCAGAGGCGTGCCTGGTAGTGTCAGAGGGTGTGCCTGGGGTGTCAGGGGAGAACCAGGGGTGTAAGAGGTGTGCCTGGGGTATCAGCGTTGTGCCTGGGAATGTCAGAGGTGTGCCAGGGGAGTGTCAGAGGAGTTCCTGGGAGTGTCAGAGGTGTGCCTGGGAGTGTCTGGGGGTGTGCCTGGGGGTGTCAGGGTGTGCCTGGGGTGTCAGAGGTGTGACTGGGAGTGTCGGGAGTGTAACTGGGGAGTGTGAAGTGTGCCTGGGGGTGTCTGGGGTGTGCCTGGGGTGTCAGGTGTGCCAGGGGTGTCAGAGGTGTGCGTGGGGAGTGTCAGAGGTGTGCCTGGGAGTGTGAGGTGTGCCTGGGGTGTCTGGGGTGTGCCTGGGGTATCAGAGGTGTCTGGTGTCAGGGGTGTGCCTGGGGTGTCAGGTGTCAGAGGTGTGCCTGGAGACATCAGAGGTGTGCCTGGAGTGTGTGGGTGTGCATGGGTGTCAGCGGTGTGCCTGGGTGTCAGAGGTGTGCATGGGTGTCAGGTGTGCCTAGCAGTGTCAGCGGTGTGCAGGTGTCAGGTGTTCCTGGGTGTGTTTGGGGTGTGCCAGGTGTGGGGTGTGCCTGGGGAGTATCAGAGGTGTGCCTGGGGTGTGGGGTGTGCCTAGGTGTCGAGGGTGTGCATGGGGTGTCTGGGGTGTGCCTGGGGTGTATGTGAGGTGTGCCTGGGGTGTCAGGTGTGTTCAGGGGAGTGTCAGAGGGGTACCTGAGGTGTCAGAGGCGTGCCTGGTAGTGTCAGAGGTGTGCCTGGGGTGTCAAGGGGAGGACCAGGAGGTGTAAGAGGTGTGCCTGGGAGTATCAGCGTTGTGCCTGGGGTGTCAGGGGTGCCAGGGGTGTCAGAGGTGCCTAGGGTGTCAGAGGTGTGCCTGGGGTGTCTGGGGTGTGCCTGGGTGTCAGGGGTGTGTAGGTGTCAGGGGTGTGACTGCGGGTGTCGGAGGTGTGACTGGGTGTGAGAAGTGTGCCTGGGGTGTCAGTGGGTGCCTGGGGAGTGTCAGGGGGCCTGGGAGTGTCAGAGGTGTGCCTGGGGTGTCACAGGTGTGCTGGTCAATCTGAGTGTGCCTCTTGCGAGTGTGCCTGGGGTGTCAGAGGTGGCCTGGGGAGTGTCTGAGGGTGTGCCAGGGGAGTGTCAAGTGTGCCAGGGGTGTCAGGAGTGCCTGGGAGTGTCAGAGGTGAACCAGGAGTTTAGAGGAGTTCTGGGGTGTCAGAGGTTTGCGGGGTATCGTAGGTGTGCCTGGAGTATCGGATGTGTGCCTCAGGTGTCAGAGGTGTGCCTGGGGTATCAAGGTGTGCCTGGGAGTGTCAGAGGTGTGCCTGGGAGTGTCAGAGGTGTGCCTGGGGTGTCAGAGTGTGCCTGGGTGTCAGAGTTGTACCTGGGGAGTGTCAAGGTGTGCATGAGTTCCAGAGGTACCTAGTGTCAGTGCCTGGCAGTGTCAGCGGTGTGCCTGGGAGTGTCAGAGGTGTTCCTGGGGTGTCTGAGGAGGTGTGCCTGGGGTATCTGGGGTGTGCCTGGGGTGTCTGGGGTGTGCCTGGGGCATCAGAGGTGTGCCTGGGGTATCGGAGGTTTACCTGGCATTGTCAGAGATATGCCTGGGAGTGTCGGAGACGTGCGTGGGAGTGTCAGAGGTGTGCACAGAGTGTCAGAGGTGTGCCACAGGTGTCAGAGGTGTGCCTAGGTGTCAGGGTGAACAGGGTGTTGAAGGAGTACCTGGGGTGTTGAGGGTTTGCCTGGGGATATCGTGGGTGTGCCTAGGGGTATCGGATGTGTGCCTCAGGTGTCAGAGGTGTGCCTGGGAGTATCAAAGTGTGCAAGTGTCAGAGGTGTGCCTGGGGTCAGGGGTGTGGCTGGGAGTATCCAGGTGTGAACTGGGAATGTCAGAGTTGTGCCAGGGAGTCTCAAGGGTGTACTGGGGAGCATCGGAGGTGTGCCTGGGAATATCAGAGGTGTTCCTGGGAATATCAGAGCTGTACATGGGAGTGTCATAGGTGTGCACCGGAGTGTCGGAGGTGTGCCTGGGAGTGTCTGGGTGTGCCTGGAGAGTGTCAGAGGTGTACCTGGCAGTGTCAGAGGGTGTGCCTGGGTGTCAGAGATGTGCCTCAGAGTGTCAGAGGTGTGCCTAGGGGTGTCGGACGTGTGCACGGAGTGTCAGAGTGCAGGGAATGTCAGTGGTGCCTAGGAGTGTCGGAGGTGTGCCTGGGAGTGTCAGGGGTGTGCAGGTGTGAGAGGTGTGCCTGGGGTGTCAGGGGTGTGCCTGGGAGTGTCGGAGGTGTGCCTGGGGGTGTGCGAGGTGCACCTGGGGTGTCTGAGGTGTGCCTGGGAGTGTCTGAGGTGTGGCTGGGAGTGTCTGAGGTGTGCCTGGCAGTATCTGAGGTGTGCCTGGGGAATGTCAGTGGAGAACCAGGAAGTGTGAGGTGTGCAGGGAGTGTCAGCGGTGTGCCTGGGGGTGTAGAGTTGTGCCTGGGAGTGTCAGGGTGTGCCTGGGTGTCAGCAGTGTACCCTGGGGAGTGTCAGAGGTGTTCCTGGGTGTGTTTGAGGTGTGCCTGGGGTGTCTAAGGGTGTGCCTGGGGTGTCTGAGGTGTGCCTGGGGTGTGAGAGGTGTGCCTGGGGTGTCTGGGGTGTGCCTGGGGAGTGTCAGGGTGCCTGGGAGTGTCGGTGTGCCTGGGAGTGTCGGAGGTGTACATGGGAGTATCAGAGGTGTGCCTGGGGCATCAGGGGTGTGCCTGGGGTGTAATAGGTGTACATGGGGAGTGTCAGCGGTGTGCCTGGGGAGTGTCAAGGTGTGCCAGAGTGTCAGAGTGCCTAGGAGAGTCTTGGGGTGTGCCTGGGAGTGTCAAAGGGTGTACCTGGGGGTTTCTGGGGTATACCTGGTAGATCCAGAGTGTGCCTGGGGAGTGTCAGAGTTGTACCTGGGAGTGTCAGAGGTGTGCCTGGCTGTGTCAGAGGTGCCTGGTGTCAGAGGTGTCTGGGGATGTCTGGGGTGTGCCTGGGGTGTCAGGGTGTGCCTGGGGTGTCAGTGTGCCTGGGAGTGTAGAGTTGTGCCTGGGGTGTCAGAGGTGTGCCTGGCAGTGTCAGCGGTGTGCCTGGGGAGTGTCTGGGAGGTGTGCCTGGTGGGTGTCTGGGGTGTGCCTGGGGTGTCTGGGGTGCATCTGGGGAGTATCAGGAGGTGTACCTGGGAGTGTCAGGGGTGTGCATGGGGTGTCAGGGGGTGTGCATGGCGGTGTCAGAGGAGTGCCTGGGGAGTGTCAGAGTTGTGCCACCGAGTGTCAGAGGTGTGCCTGGCTGTGTCAGAGGAGTACCTGGGGAGTGTCAGAGGTGTATCTGGGAGTGTCTGGGGTGTGCCAGTGTCAGAGGTGTGCGAGTGTCAGGGTATGCATGTGAGTATCAGAGGTGTGCCTGGAGTGTCAGTGGTGTGCCTGGGAGTGTCAGGAGGTGTGCCTGGGGTGTCCGGAGGTATGCCTGGGAGTGTCAGGTGTCCTGAGGGTGTCAGAGGTGAACCTGGCAGTGCCAGGTGTGCCTGGGAGAGTCAGTGGTGTGCCTGGGGTGTCAGGTAAGTGCCAGGGGTGTCCAGGAGTACCTGGGAGTGTGTCAGGGTGTGCCTGGGGTGTCAGAGGTACACAGAGTGTCTGAGGTGTGCAGGTGTATGGGGTGTGCCTGGGGTGTCAGGTGTGTTCAGGGAGTGTCAGAGAGTACCTGGGGTGTCTA
>NW_024740596.1:0-39427 GCF_018991925.1 Homarus americanus | reverse complement strand
TGGTTGTTATAATTATGGTCGTGATTGTTATAATCATGCTCGTGGTTGTTATAATCATGGTCGTGGTTGTTATAATCATAGTCGTGGTTGTTATAATCATGTTCGTGGGTGTTACAATCATGTCGTGAATGTTATAATCATGGTCGTGGTTATGATCATGGTCGTAGTTGTTATAATCATGGTCGTGGGTGTTAAAATCATCGTAGTGGTTATTATAATCATGTCATGGCTGTTATAATCATGGTTGTGGTTGTTATAATCATGGTCTTGGCTGTTATAATCATGGTCGTTGTTGTTATAATAATAGTCGTGGTTATGATCATAGTCGTGGTTGTTATATAATCATGGTCGTGGTTGTTACAATCATATTCGCGGTTGTTACAATCATGGTAATGGTTGTTATAATCATATTCGTGGTTGTTATAATCATGGTCTTGGTTGTTATAATCATAGTCGTTGTTGTTATGATCATAGTCGTGGTTGTTATATTCATGGTCGTGCTTGTTATATTCATGTTTGTGGGTGTTATAATTATAGTTGTGGTTATTATAATCATGGTTGTGGGTGTTATAATCATGGTTGTGGTTGCTATAATAATAGTCGTGGTTGTTATAATCATAGTCGTGGTTGCTATAATCATGGTCGTGGTTATAATCATGGTCGTGATTGTTATAATCATAGTCGTAGTTCTTATAATCATGTTCGTGGTTGTGATCAAGGTCTTAGTTGATATAATCATGGTCGTATTGTTATAATTATAGTCGTGGTTGTT
Organism: Homarus americanus; assembly: GCF_018991925.1. NCBI lineage: Eukaryota > Metazoa > Arthropoda > Malacostraca > Decapoda > Nephropidae > Homarus > Homarus americanus. The sequence goes on along the minus strand of NW_024740596.1, from coordinate 38,655 downwards.
ATAATCATGGTTGTGGTTATGATCATGGTCGTAGTTGTTATAATCATGGTTATGTGTGTTATAATCATAGTCATGGTTGTTATAATCATAATTGTGGTTGATATAATCATTGTCGTGGTTGTTATAATCATGGTCGTGGTTGTTATAATCAAAGTTGTGGTCGTTATAATCATAATCGTGGTTGTTATAATCATGGTCGTGGTTGTTGTAATCATAGTCGTGGTTGTTATATTCATGGTCGTGGTTGTTATATACATGGTCGTGGTTGTTATATTCATGGTCGTGCTTGTTATATTCATGGTTGTGCTTGTTATAATCATAGTCGTGGTTGATATAATAATGGTCGTGGTTGTCATAATCTCAGACATGGTTGTTATAATTATAGTCGTCGTTGTTATAATCTTGGTCGTGGTTGTTATATTTATGGTCGTGGTTGTTATAATCATGGTCGTGGTTGTTATATTCATGGTTGTGGTTGTTATATTGATGGTCATTGTTGTTATAATCATGTTCGTGGGTGTTATAATCTTAGATGTGGTTGTTATAATCATGGTCGTGGTTGTTATAATCATGGTCGTGGTAGATATAATCATGGTTTTTCGTGTTATAATCATAATCGTGGTTGTTATAATCATAGGCGTGGTTGATATAATCATGTTCGTGATTGTTATAATCATATACGTGGTTGTTACAATCATGGTCATGGTTGTTATAATCATATGCGTGGTTGTTATAATCATAGTTGTGGTTGTTATAATCATGGTCGTGGGTGTTATAATCATGGTCGTGGTTGATATAATAATAGTCGTGGTTGTTATAATCATAGTCGTGGTTGTTATAATCATGGTCGTAGTTGTTATTATCATGGTCGTGATTGTTACAATCATAGTCGTGGTTCTTATAATCTTGGTCGTGGTTGTTATCATGGTGTTAGCAGTTATAAACATGGTCGTATTATTATGAACATAGTCGTGGTTGTTATAATCATGGTTGTGGTTATGATCATGGTCGTAGTTGTTATAATCATGGTTATGGGTGTTATAATCAAAGTCATGGTTAATATAATCATAATTTTGGTTGATATAATCATGGTCATGGTTGTCATAATCATGGTCGTGGTTGTTATAATCATAGTTGTGAATGTTATAATCATAGTCGTGGTTGTTATAATCATGGCCGTGGTTGTTATAATCATAGTCGTGGTTGATATAATAATGGTCGTGGTTGTCATAATCTCAGTCATGGTTGTTATAATTATAGTCGTCGTTGTTATAATCATGGTCGTGGTTGTTATATTTATGGTCGTGGTTGTTATAATCATGGTCGCGGTTGTTACAATCATGGTCGTCGTTGTTATAATCAAATTCGTGGTTGTTATAATCATGGTCGTGGTTGTTATAATCATGGTCGTGGTTGTTATAATCAGTCCTGGTTGTTATAATCATAGTCGTGGTTGTTATATTCATGGTCGTGCTTGTTATATTCATGGTCGTGCTTGTTATAATCATGGTCATGGTTGTTATATTTATGGTCGTGGTTGTTATAATCATGGTCGTCGTTGTTATAATCATATTCGTGGTTGTCATAATCTCGGTCATGGTTGTTTTAAATATAGTCGTCGTTGTTATAATCATAGTCGTGGTTATGAACATAGTCGTGGTTGTTATATAATCATGGTCGTGGTTGTTATAATCATATTCGTGGTTGTTACAATCATGGTCATGGTTGTCATAATCATATTCGTGAGATGTAATAATCATGGTCGTGGTTGTTATAATCAAGGTCGTGGTTATTATAATCATGGTCGTGGTTGTCTTAATCATAGTCGTAGTTACTCTGATCAAATTCGTGGTTGTTATATTCATGGTCGTGGTTGTTATAATCATGGTCGTGGTTGTTTTAATCATAGACGTGGTTGTTATGATCATAGTCGTGGTTGTTATATTCATGGTCGTGCTTGTTATATTCATGTTCGTGGGTGCTATAATCATAGTTGTGGTTGTTATATTCATGGTCGTGGGTGTTATAATCATGGTCGTGGTTGCTCTAATAATAGTCGCAGTTGTTATAATCATAGTCGTGGTTGTTATAATCATAGTCGTGGTTGTTATAATCATGGTCGTGATTGTTACAATCACAGTCGTGGTTCTTATAATCTTGGTCGTGGTTGTGATCATGGTCATAGTTGTTATAATCATGGTCGTGGTTGTTATAATTATGGTCGTGATTGTTATAATCATGCTCGTGGTTGTTATAATCATAATTGTGGTTGATATAATCATGGTCGTGGTTGTTATAATCATATACGTGGTTGTTACAATCATGGTCATGGTTGGTATAATCATAGTCGTGGTTGTTATAATCATAATTGTCGTTGATATAATTATGGTCGTGGTTGTCATAATCATGGTCGTGGTTCTTATAATCATATTCGTGGTTGTTACAATCATGGTCGTGGTTGTTATAATCATAGTCGTGGTTGTTATAATCATAGTCGTGGTTGTTATAATCATGGTCGTGGTTGTTATATTCATGGCCGTGGATGTTATAATTATGGTCGTGATTGTTATAATCATGCTCGTTGTTGTTATAATCATGGTCGTGGTTGTTACAATCATGGTCGTGGTTGTTATAATCATAGTCGTGGTTGTTATAATCATAGTCGTGGTTGTTATAATCATGGTCGAGGTTGTTATATTCATGGCCGTGGTTGTTATAATTATGGTCGTGGTTGTTGTAATCATAGTCATGGTTGTTATAATCATGGTGGTGGTTGTTATAATTATGGTCGTGATTGTTATAATCATGCTCGTGGTTGTTATAATCATGGTCGTGGTTGTTATAATCATAGTTGTGGTTATTATAATCATGTTCGTGGGTGTTACAATCATGTCGTGAATGTTATAATCATGGTCGTGGTTATGATCATGGTCGTAGTTGTTATAATCATGGTCGTGGGTGTTAAAATCATCGTAGTGGTTATTATAATCATGTCATGGCTGCTATAATCATGGTTGTGGTTGTATATAATCATGGCCTTGGCTGTTATAATCATGGTCGTTGTTGTTATAATAATAGTCGTGGTTATGATCATAGTCGTGGTTGTTATATTCATGGTCGTGCTTGTTATATTCATGTTCGTGGGTGTTATAATTATAGTTGTGGTTATTATAATCATGGTTGTGGGTGTTATAATCATGGTTGTGGTTGCTATAATAATAGTCGTGGTTGTTATAATCATAGTCGTGGTTGTTATAATCATGGTCGTGGTTATAATCATGGTCCTGATTGTTACAATCTTAGTCGTGGTTCTTATAATCATGGTCGTGGTTGTGATCAAGGTCTTAGTTGTTATAATCATGGTCGTATTGTTATAATTATAGTCGTGGTTGTTATAATCATGGTTGTGGTTATGATCATGGTCGAAGTTGTTATAATCAAGGTTGTGGTCGTTATAATCATATTCGTGGTTGTTATAATCATGGTCGTGGTTGTTGTAATCATAGTCGTGGTTGTTATATTCATGGTCGTGGTTGTTATATTCATGGTCGTGCTGGTTATATTCATGGTCGTGCTTGTTATATTCATGGTTGTGCTTGTTATAATCATAGTCGTGGTTGATATAAAAATGTTCGTGGTTGTCATAATCTCAGTCATGGTTGTTATAATTATAGTCGTCGTTGTTATAATCTTGGTCGTGGTTGTTATATTTATGGACGTGGTTGTTATAATCATGGTCGTGGTGGTTATATTCATGGTTGTGGTTGTTATATTGATGGTCATTGTTGTTATAATCATGTTCGTGGGTGGTATAATCATAGATGTGGTTGTTATAATCATGGTCGTGGTTGTTATAATCATGGTCGTGGTGGATATAATCATGGTTGTGCTTGTTATAATCATAGTCGTGGTTGTTATAATCATAGTCGTGGTTGATATAATCATGTTCGTGGTTGTTATAATCATATACGTGGTTGTTACAATCATGGTCATGGTTGTTATAATCATATGCGTGGTTGTTATAATCATGGTCGTGGTTGTTATAATCATGGTCGTGGTTGTTATAATCATAGCCGAGTTTGTTATAATCATAGTCGTCGTTGTTATAGTCATGGTCATGGTTATGATCATGGTCGTAGTTGTGATAATCATGATCGTGGGTGTTAAAATCATCGTAGTGGTTGTTATAATCATGGTCGTGGTTGTTATAATCATGGTCGTGGTTGTTTTAATCATGGTCTTGGCTGTTATAATCATGGTCGTGGTTATTATAATCATGGTCGTGGTTGTTATAATCATAGACGTGGTTGTCTTAATCATAGTCGTAGTTGCTATCATCAAAGTCGTGGTTGTTATATTCATGGCCGTGGTTGTTATAATCATGGTCGTGGTTGTTATAATCATAGACGTGGTTGTTATGATCATAGTCGTGGTTGTTATATTCATGGTCGTGCTTGATATATTCATGTTCGTGGGTGTTATAATCATTGTTGTGGTTATTATAATCATGGTCGTGGGTGTTATAATCATGGTCGTGGTTGCTATAATAATAGTCGTGGTTGTTATAATCATAGTCCTGGTTGTTATAATGATGGTCGTGGTTGTTATAATCATGGTCGTGATTGTTACAATCATAGTCGTGGTTCTTATAATCTTGGTCGTGGTTGTGATCAAGGTCTTAGCAGTTATAATCATGGTCGTATTGTTGTTATCATAGTCGTGGTTGTTATAATCATGGTTGTGGTTATGATCACGGTCGTAGTTGTTATAATCATGGTTATGGGTGTTATAATCATAGTCATGGTTGTTATAATCATAATTGTGGTTGATATAATCATGGTCGTGGTTGTCATGATCATGGTCGTGGTTGCTATAATCATAGTTGTGTTTGTTATAATCATAGTCGTGGTTATGATCATAGTCGTGGTTGTTATATAATCATGGTCGTGGTTGTTATAATGATATTCGTGGTTGTTACAATCATGGTCATGGTTGTTATAATCATATTCGTGGTTGTTATTATCATGGTCGTGGTTGTTATAATCATGGTCGTGGTTATTATAATCATGGTCGTGGTTGTTATAATCATAGACGTGGTTGTCTTAATCATAGTCGTAGTTGCTATCATCAAAGTCGTGGTTGTTATATTCATGGTCGTGGTTGTTATAATCATAGTCGTGGTTGTTATAGTCATAGACGTGGTTGTTATGATCATAGTCGTGGTTGTTATATTCATGGTCGTGCTTGTTATATTCATGTTCGTGGGTGTTATAATCATTGTTGTGGTTGTTATAATCATGGTCGTGGGTGTTATAATCATGGTCGTGGTTGCTATAATAATAGTCGTGGTTGTTATAATCATAGTCCTGGTTGTTATAATGATGGACGTGGTTGTTATAATCATGGTCGTGATTGTTACAATCATAGTCGTGGTTCTTATAATCTTGGTCGTGGTTGTGATCAAGGTCTTAGCAGTTATAAACATGGTCGTATTGTTGTTATCATAGTCGTGGTTGTTATAATCATGGTTGTGGTTATGATCACGGTCGTAGTTGTTATAATCATGGTTATGGGTGTTATAATCATAGTCGTGGTTGTTATAATCATAATTGTGGTTGATATAATCATGGTCGTGGTTGTCATGATCATGGTCGTGGTTGTTATAATCATAGTTGTGGTTATTATAATCATAGTCGTGGTTGTTATAATCATGGTCGTGGTTATTATAATCATAGTCGTGGTTGTTATATTCATGGTCGTGGTTGTTATAGTCATGGTTGTGATTGTTATATTCATGGGCGTGCTTGTGATATTCATGGTCGTGCTTGTTATAATCATAGTCGTTGTTGATATAATAATGGTCGTGGTTGTCATAATCTCAGTCATGGTTGAAATAATTATAGTCGTGGTTGTTATAATCTTGGTCGTGGATGTTATATTTATGGTCGTGGTTGTTATAATCATGGTCGCGGTTGTTACAATCATGGTCCTGGATGTTATAATCATATTCGTGGTTGTTATAATCATGGTCGTGATTGTTATAATCATGGTCGTGGTTGTTATAATCATGGTCGTGGTTGTTATAATCAGTCGTGGTTGGTATAATCATAGTCGTGGTTGTTATATTCATGCTCGTGGTTGTTATAATCATGGTCGTGGTTGTTAAAATCATAGTCGTGGTTGTTATAATCATGTTTGTGGGTGTTACAATCATGTCGTGGATGTTATAATCATGGTCGTGGTTATGATCATGGTCGTAGTTGTTATAATCATGGTCGTGGGTGTTAAAATCATCGTAGTGGTTATTATAATCATGGTCATTGTTGTTAAAATCATGGTCGTGGTTGTTATAATCATGGTCTTGGCTGTTATAATCATGGTCGTTGTTGTTATAATCATAGTCGTGGTTATGATCATAGTCGTGGTTGTTATATATTCATGGTCGTGGTTGTTATAATCATATTCGTGGCTGTTACAATCATGGTCATGGTTGTTATAATCATATTCGTGGTTGTTATAATCATGGTCTTGGTTGTTATAATCATAGTCGTGGTTATTATGATCATATTCGTGGTTGTTATATTCATGGGCGTGCTTGTTATATTCATGTTCGTGGGTGTTATAATTATAGTTGTGGTTGTTATAATCATGGTCGTGGGTGTTATAATCATGGTCGTGGTTGCTATAATAATAGTCGTGGTTGTTGTAATCATAGTCGCGGTTGTTATAATCATGGCCGTGGTTGTTATAATCATGGTCGTGATTGTTACAATCATAGTCGTGGTTCTTATAATCATAGTCGTGGTCGTGATCAAGGTGTTAGTTTTTATAATCATGGTCGTATTGTTATAATCATAATCGTGGTTATTATAATCATGGTTGTGGTTATGATCATGGTCGTAGTTGTTATATTCATGGTCGTGGTTGTTATAATCATAATTTTGGTTGATATAATCATGGTCGTGGTTGTTATAATCATGGTCGTGGTTGTTATAATCATAGTTGTGGTTGTTATAATCATAGTCGTGGTTGTTATAATCATGGTCGTGGTTGTTATATTCATGGTCATGGTTGTTATATTCATGGTCGTGCTTGTTATATTCATGGTCGTGCTTGTTATAATCATAGTCGTGGTTGATTTAATAATGGTCTTGGTTGTCATAATCTCAGTCATGGTTGTTATAATTATAGTCGTCGTTGTTATAATCTTGGTCGTGGTTGTTATATTTATGATCTTGGTTGTTATAATCATGGTCGTTGTTGTTATATTCATGGTTGTGGTTGTTATATTCATGGTCATTGTTGTTATAATCATGGTCGTGGTTGTTATAATCAGAGTTTAAGTTGTTATAATCATAGTCGTGGTTGTTATAATCATCGTCGTGGTTGTTATAATCATAGTCGTGGTTGTTATATTCATGGTCGTGGTTATTATATTCATGGTCGTGGTTGTTATATTCATGGTCGTACTTGTTATATTCATGGTCGTGGTTGTTATATTCATGGTTGTGGTTGTTATATTCATGATCATTGTTGTTATAATCATGTTCGTGGGTGTTATAATCATAGACGTGGTTGTTATAATCATGGTCGTGGTGGATATAATCATGGTCGTGCTTGTTATAATCATAGTCGTGGTTGTTATAATCATAGTCGTGGTTGTTATAGTCACGGTCATGGTTATGATCATGGTCGTAGTTGTTATAATCATGGTCGTGGGTGTTAAAATCATCATAGTGGTTGATATAATCATGTTCGTGGTTGTTATAATCATATACGTGGTTGTTACAATCATTGTCATCGTTGTTATAATCATATTCGTGGTAGTTATAATCATGGTCGTGGTTGTTATAATCATGATCGTGGTTGTTATAATCATGGCCATGTTTGTTATAATCATGGTCGTGGGTGTTAAAATCATCGTAGTGGTTGTTATAATCATGGTCGTGGTTGTTATAATCATGGTCGTGGTTGTTATAATCATGGTCGTGGTTGTTATAATCATGGTCTTTGCTGTTATAATAATGGTCGTTGTTGTTATAATCATAGTCGTGGTTATGATCATAGGCGTGGTTGTTATATAATCATGGTCGTGGTTGTTATAATCATATGCGTGGTTGTTACAATCATGGTCATGGTTGTTTTAATCATATTCCTGGTTGTTATAATCGTGGTCGTGGTTGTTATAATCATGGTCGTGGTTGTTATAATCATAGTCGTTGTTGTTATATTCATGGTCGTGGTTGTTATATTCATGGTCGTGGTTGTTATATTCATGGTCGTGCTTGTTATATTCCTGGATGTGCTTGTTATAATCATAGTCGTGGTTGTTATATTTATGGTCGTGGTTGTTATAATTTCGGTCATGGTTGTTATAATTATAGTCGTGGTTGTTATAATCATGGTCGTGTTTGTTATAATCATGGTCGTGGTTGTTATATTTATGGTCGTGGTTGTTATAATCATGGTCGTGGTTGTTATAATCATATTCGTGGTTGTCATAATCTCGGTCATGGTTGTTATAATTATAGTCGTCGTTGTTATAATCATGGTCGTTGTTGTTATAATCATGTTAGTGGGTGTTATAATCATAGATGTGGTTGTTATAATCATAGTCGTGGTTGTTATATAATCATGGTCGTGGTTGTTATAATCATATTCGTGATTGTTATAATCATAGATGTGGTTGTTATAATCATATTCGTGGTTGTTACAATCATGGTCGTGGTTGTTATAATCATAGTCGTGGTTGTTATAATCATAGTCGTGGTTGTTACAATCATGGTCGTGGTTGATATAATCATATTCGTGGTTGTTACAATCATGGTCATGGTTGTTATAATCATAGTCGTGGTTGTTTTAATCATAGTCGTGGTTGTTATAATTATGGTCGTGGTTGTTGTAATCATAGTCATGGTTGTTATAATCATCGTCGTGGTTGTTATAAGTATGGTCGTGATTGTTATAACCATGCTCGTGGTTGTTATAATCATGGTCGTGGTTGTTATAATCATAGTCGTGGTTTGTTATAATCATGTTCGTGGGTGTTACCATCATGTCGTGGATGTTGTAATCATGGTCGTGGTTATGATCATGGTCGTAGTTGTTATAATCATGGTTGTGTTTGTTAAAATCATCGTAGTGGTTATTATAATCATGGTCATGGTTGTTATAATCATGGTCGTGGTTGTTATAATCATGGTCTTGGCTGTTATAATCATGGTCGTTGTTTTTAAAATCATAGTCGTGGTTATGATCAAAATCGTGGTTGTTATATAATCATGGTCGTGGTTTATATAATCATATTCGTGGTTGTTACAATCATGGTCATGGTTGTTATAATCATATTCGTGGTTGTTATAATCATGGTCTTGGTTGTTATAATCATAGTCGTGGTTGTTATGATCATAGTCGTGGTTGTTATATTCATGGGCGTGCTTGTTATATTCATGTTCGTGGGTGTTATAATTATAGTTGTGGTTGTTATAATCATGGTCGTTGGTGTTATAATCATGGTCGTGGTTGCTATAATAATAGTCGGGGTTGTTATAATCATAGTCGTGGTTGTTATAATCATGATCGTGGTTGTTATAATCATGGTCGTGATTGTTACAATCATAGTCGTGGTTCTTATAATCATGGTCGTGGTTGTGATCAAGTTCTTAGTTATCATAATCATGGTCGTATTGTTATAATCATGGTTATGGGTGTTATAATCATAGTCGTGGTTGTTATAATCATAATTGTGGTTGATATAATCATGGTCGTGGTTGTAATAATCATGGTTATAGGTGTTATAATCATAGTCGTGGTTGTTATAATCATAATTGTGGTTGTTATAATCATGGTCGTGGTTGTTATAATCATAGTTGTGGTTGTTATAATCATAGTCGTGGTTGTTATAATCATGGTCGTGGTTGTTATAATCATAGTCGTGGTTGTTATATTCATGGTCGTGGTTGTTATATTCATGGTCGTGGTTGTTATATTCATAGTCGTGGTTGATATAATAATGGTCGTGGTTGTCATAATGTCAGTCATGGTTGTTATAATTATAGTCGTCGTTTTTATAATCTTGGTCGTGGTTGTTATATTTGTGGTCGTGGTTGTGATAATCATGGTCGTGGTTGTTATATTCATGGTTGTGGTTGTTATATTCATGGTCATTGTTGTTGTAATCATGTTCGTGGGTGTTATAATCATAGATGTGCTTGTTATAATCATGGTCGTGGTTGTTATAATCATGGTCGTGGTGGATATAATAATGGTCGTGCTTGTTATAATCATAGTCGTGGTTGTTATAATCATAGTCGTGGTTGATATAATCATGTTAGGTGGTTGTTATAATCTTTTACGTGGTTGTTACAATCATGGTCATGGTTGTCATAATCATGGTCGTGGTTGTTATAATCAAGGTCGTGGTAGTTATAATCATGGTCGTTGTTGTTATAATCATGGCCGTGTTTGTTATAATCATAGTCGTGGTTGTTATATTCATGGTCATGGTTATGATCATGGTCGTAGTTGTTATAATCATGGTCATGGTTGTTATAATCATGGTCTTGGCTGTTATAATCAAAGTCGTTGTTGTTATAATTATAGTCGTGGTTATGATCATAGTCGTGGTTGTTATATAATCATGGTCGTGGTTGTTATAATCATATTCGTGGTTGTTATAATCATGGTCGTGGTTGTTATAATCATGGTCGTGGTTGTTATAATCATGGTCGTGGTTGTCTTAATCATAGTCGTGGTTGTTATAATCATGGTCGTGGTTGTCATATAATCATAGACGTGGTTGTTATGATCATAGTCGTGGTTGTTATATTCATGGTCGTGCTTGATATATTCATGTTCGTGGGTGTTAAAATATAGTTGTGGTTGTTATAATCATGGTCGTGGGTGTTATAATCATGGTCGTGGTTGCTATAATAATAGTCGTGGTTGTTATAATCATAGTCGTGGTTGTTATAATCATGGTCGTGGTTGTTATAATCAGTCGTGGTTGTTATAATCATAGTCGTTGTTGTTATATTCATGCTCGTGGTTGTTATAATCATGGTCGTGGTTGTTATAATCATAGTCGTGGTTGTTATAATCATGTTCGTGGGTGTTACAATCATGTCGTGGCTGTTATAATCATGGTCGTGGTTATGACCATGGTCGTAGTTGTTATAATCATGGTCGTGGGTGTTAAAATCATCGTAGTGGTTATTATAATCATGGTCATGGTTGTTATAATCATGGTCGTGGTTGTTATAATCATGGTCTTGGCTGTTATAATCATGGTCGTTGTTGTTATAATCATCGTCGTGGTTATGATCATAGTCGTGGTTGTTATATAATCATGGTCGTGGTTGTTATAATCATTTTCGTGGCTGTTACAATCATGGTCATGGTTGTTATAATCATATTCGTGGTTGTTATAATCATGGTCTTGGTTGTTATAATCATAGTCGTGGTTGTTATGATCATAGTCGTGGTTGTTATATTCATGGGCGTGCTTGTTATATTCATGTTCGTGGGTGTTATAATTATAGTTGTGGTTGTTATAATCATGGTCGTGGGTGCTATAATCACGGTCGTGGTTGCTATAATAATAGTCGTGGTTGTTATAATCATAATTGTGGTTGCTATAATCACGGTCGTGGTTGTTATAATCATGGTCATGATTGTTACAATCATAGTCGTGGTTCTTATAATCATGGTCGTGGTTGTGATGAAGGTGTTAGTTGTTATAATCATGGTCGTATTGTTATAATCATAGTCGTGGTTATTATAATCATGGTTGTGGTTATGATCATGGTCGTAGTTGTTATAATCATGGTTATGGGTGTTATAATCATAGTCGTGGTTGTTATAATCATAATTTTGGTTGATATAATCTTGGTCGTGGTTGTTATAATCATGGTCGTGGTTGTTATAATCATAGTTGTGGTTGTTATAACCATAGTCGTGGTTGTTATAATCATGGTCGTGGTTGTTATAATCATAGTCGTGGTTGTTATATTCATGGTCGTGGTTGTTATATTCATGGTCGTGGTTGTTATATTCATGGTCGTGCTTGTTATATTCATGGTCGTGCTTGTTATTTATCATAGTCGTGGTTGATATAATAATGGTCTTGGTTGTCATAATCTCAGTCATGGTTGTTATAATTATAGTCGACGTTGTTATAATCTTGGTCGTGGTTGTTATATTTATGATCTTGGTTGTTATAATCATGGTCGTGGTTGTTATATTCATGGTTGTGGTTGTTATATTCATGGTCATTGTTGTTATAATCATGGTCGTGGTTGTTATAATCATTGTGGTGGTTGTTATAATCATAGTCGTGGTTGTTATAATCATCGTCGAGGTTGTTATAATCATAGTCGTGGTTGTTATATTCATGGTCGTGGTTGTTATATTCATGGTCGTGGTTGTTATATTCATGGTCGTGCTTGTTATATTCATGGTCGTGATTGTTATATTCATGGTTGTGGTTATAATATTCATGGTCATTGTTGTTATAATCATGTTCGTGGGTGTTTTAATCATAGATGTGGCTGTTATAATCATTGTCGTGGTGGATATAATCATGGTCGTGCTTGTTATAATCATAGTCGTGGTTGTTATAATCATAGTCGTGGTTGATATAATCATGTTCGTGGTTGTTATTATCATATACGTGGTTGTTACAATCATGGTCATGGTTGTTATAATCATATTCGTGGTTGTTATAATCATGGTCGTGGTTGTTATAATCATGGTCGTGGTTGTTATAATCATGGCCGTGTTTGTTATAATCATAGTCGTGTTGTTAGTTCATGGTTATGATCATGGTCGTAGTTGTTATAATCATGGTCGTGGGTGTTAAAATCATCGTAGTGGTTGTTATAATCATGGTCGTGGTTGTTATAATCATGATCGTGGTTGTTATAATCATGGTCTTGGCTGTTATAATCATGGTCGTGGTTGTTATAATCATGGTCGTGGTTGTTATAATCATGGTCGTGGTTGTTATAATCATAGTCGTGGTTGTTATGATCATAGTCGTGGTTGTTATATTCATGGTCGTGCTTGTTATATTCATGTTCATAGGTGTTATAATCATAGTTGTGGTTGTTATAATCATGGTCGTGGGTGTTATAATCATGGTCGTGGTTGCTATAATAATAGTCGTGGTTGTTATAATCGTAGTCGTGGTTGTTATAATCATGGTTGTGGTTGTTATAATCATATTCGTGGCTGTTACAATCATGGTCATGGTTGTTATAATCATATTCGTGGTTGTTATAATCATGGTTTTGGTTGTTATAATCATAGTCGTGGTTGTTATGATCATAGTCGTGGTTGTTATATTCATGGGGGTGCTTGTTATATTCATGTTCGTGGGTGTTATAATTATAGTTGTGGTTGTTATAATCATGGTCGTGGGTGTTATAATCACGGTCGTGGTTGCTAAAATAATAGTCGTGGTTGTTATAATCATAGTCGTGGTTGTTATAATCACAGTCGTGGTTGTTATAATCATGGTCGTGATTGTTACAATCATAGTCGTGGTTCTTATAATCATGGTCGTGGTTGTGATGAAGGTGTTAGTTGTTATAATCATGGTTGTATTGTTATAATCATAGTCGTGGTTATTATAATCATGGTTGTGGTTATGATCATGGTCGTAGTTGTTATAATCATGGTTATGGGTGTCATAATCATAGTCGTGGTTGTTATAATCATAATTTTGGTTGATATAATCTTGGTCGTGGTTGTTATAATCATGGTCGTGGTTGTTATAATCATAGTTGTGGTTGTTATAACCATAGTCGTGGATGTTATAATCATGGTCGTGGTTGTTATAATCATAGTCGTGGTTGTTATATTCATGGTCGTGGTTGTTATATTCATGGTCAAGGTTGTTATATTCATGGTCGTGCTTGTTATATTCATGGTCGTGCTTGTTATTTATCATAGTCGTGGTTGATATAATAATGGTCTTGGTTGTCATAATCTCAGTCATGGTTGTTATAATTATAGTCGTCGTTGTTATAATCTTGGTCGTGGTTGTTATATTTATGATCTTGGTTGTTATAATCATGGTCGTGGTTGTTATATTCATGGTTGTGGTTGTTATATTCATGGTCATTGTTGTTATAATCATGGGCGTGGTTGTTATAATCATAGTGGTGGTTGTTATAATCATAGTCGTGGTTGTTATAATCATCGTCGTGGTTGTTATAATCATAGTCGTGGTTGTTATATTCATGGTCGTGGTTGTTATATTCATGGTCGTGGTTGTTATATTCATGGTCGTGCTTGTTATATTCATGGTCGTGATTGTTATGTTCATTGTTGTGGTTATAATATTCATGGTCATTGTTGTTATAATCATGTTCGTGGGTGTTTTAATCATAGATGTGGCTGTTATATTTATGGTCGTGGTGGATATAATCATGGTTGTGCTTGTTATAATCATAGTCGTGGTTGTTATAATCATAGTCATGGTTGATATAATCATGTTCGTGGTTGTTATTATCATATACGTGGTTGTTACAATCATGGTCATGGTTGTTATAATCATATTCGTGGTTGTTATAATCATGGTCGTGGTTGTTATAATCATGGTCGTGGTTGTTATAATCATGGCCGTGTTTGTTATAATCATAGTCGTGGTTGTTATAGTCACGGTCATGGTTATGATCATGGTCGTAGTTGTTATAATCATGGTCGTGGGTGTTAAAATCATCGTAGTGGTTGTTATAATCATGGTCGTGGTTGTTATAATCATGATCGTGGTTGTTATAATCATGGTCTTGGCTGTTATAATCATGGTCGTGGTTGTTATAATCATGGTCGTGGTTGTTATAATCATGGTCGTGGTTGTTATAATCATAGTCGTGGTTGTTATGATCATAGTCGTGGTTGTTATATTCATGGTCGTGCTTGTTATATTCATGTTCATGGGTGTTATAATCATAGTTGTGGTTGTTATAATCATGGTCGTGGGTGTTATAATCATGGTCGTGGTTCCTATAATAATAGTCGTGGTTGTTATAATCGTAGTCGTGGTTGTTATAATCATGGTCGTGGGTGTTATAATCATATTCGTGGCTGTTACAATCATGGTCATGGTTGTTATAATCATATTCGTGGTTGTTATAATCATGGTTTTGGTTGTTATAATCATAGTCGTGGTTGTTATGATCATAGTCGTGGTTGTTATATTCATGGGCGTGCTTGTTATATTCATGTTCGTGGGTGTTATAATTATAGTTGTGGTTGTTATAATCATGGTAGTGGGTGTTATAATCACGGTCGTGGTTGCTAAAATAATAGTCGTGGTTGTCATAATCATAGTCGTGGTTGTTATAATCACGGTCGTGGTTGTTATAATCATGGTCGTGATTGTTACAATCATAGTCGTGGTTCTTATAATCATGGTCGTGGTTGTGATGAAGGTGTTAGTTGTTATAATCATGGTCGTATTGTTATAATCATAGTCGTGGTTATTATAATCATGCTTGTGGTTATGATCATGGTCGTAGTTGTAATAATCATGGTTATGGGTGTAATAATCATAGTCGTGGTTGTTATAATCATAATTATGGTTGATATAATCTTGGTCGTGGTTGTTATAATCATGGTCGTGGTTGTTATAATCATAGTTGTGGTTGTTATAACCATAGTCGTGGTTGTTATAATCATGGTTCTGGTTGTTATAATCATAGTCGTGGTTGTTATATTCATGGTCGTGGTTGTTATATTCATGGTCGTGGTTGTTATATTCATGGTCGTGCTTGTTATATTCATGGTCGTGCTTGTTATTTATCATAGTCGTGGTTGATATAATAATGGTCTTAGTTGTCATAATCTCAGTCATGGTTGTTATAATTATAGTCGTCGTTGTTATATTCTTGGTCGTGGTTGTTATATTGATGATCTTGGTTGTTATAATCTTGGTCGTGGTTGTTATATTCATGGTTGTGGTTGTTATATTCATGGTCATTGTTGTTATAATCATGGTCGTGGTTGTTATAATCATAGTGGTGGTTGTTATAATCATAGTCGTGGTTGTTATAATCATCGTCGTGGTTGTTATAATCATAGTCGTGGTTGTTATAATCATTGTCGTGGTGGATATAATCATGGTCGTGCTTGTTATAATCATAGTCGTGGTTGTTATAATCATAGTCGTGGTTGATATAATCATGTTCGTGGTTGTTATTATCATATACGTGGTTGTTACAATCATGGTCATGGTTGTTATAATCATATTCGTGGTTGTTATAATCATGGTCGTGGTTGTTATAATCATGGCCGTGTTTGTTATAATCATAGTCGTGGTTGTTATAGTCACGGTCATGGTTATGATCATGGTCGTAGTTGTTATAATCATGGTCGTGGGTGTTAAAATCATCGTAGTGGTTGTTATAATCATGGTCGTGGTTGTTATAATCATGATCGTGGTTGTTATAATCATGGTCTTGGCTGTTATAATCATGGTCGTGGTTGTTATAATCATGGTCGTGGTTGTTATAATCATGGTCGTGGTTGTTATAATCATAGTCGTGGTTGTTATGATCATAGTCGTGGTTGTTATATTCATGGTCGTGCTTGTTTTTTCATGTTCATGGGTGTTATAATCATAGTTGTGGTTGTTATAATCATGGTCGTGGGTGTTATAATCATGGTCGTGGTTGCTATAATAATAGTCGTGGTTGTTATAATCGTAGTCGTGGTTGTTATAATCATGGTCGTGGTTGTTATAATCTTATTCGTGGCTGTTACAATCATGGTCATGGTTGTTATAATCATATTCGTGGTTGTTATAATCATGGTCTTGGTTGTTATAATCATAGTCGTGGTTGTTATGATCATAGTCGTGGTTGTTATATTCATGGGCGTGCTTGTTATATTCATGTTTGTGGGTGTTATAATTATTAGGGGGCAGGGAAAAAACACTTTTATTTGAGTTGCAGACTGCACTTTTCAGGCATCGTTTGAATGGCTGTAACAAACACCTGTGCAAAATTTCATGCCATTTCATGCATACTTACCCTGCCGCATCGCGAACGACTGTTTGTCAACTTTTAGTGTATACAAAAAATTAGGTGTCATTTAATGTTTTCCAGGATAATGATAAATTTTACATGGGTGACATCGATTTAATTCACATGTTATTTTACAGGTACACCGTATAGAAAATCATTACAAGTTCATATTGAAATTCTTTTTTGTGCGGAACCTTGGCATCATTTTCCTAGACAATAATCTTTGCCTAATATATCCATCTCTCGATTCGTATCCCGTCACTTCAGTGCAAGCTTCAGTCATCACTTTTATGCCTCTCTCGACCGCCTGAGTGCTGTTTGGCCACTTGGGCACCACTAATGGTGTCTCAAGAATGTCATTAACCTGTAGATTTGACAGAGAAGCAATGTAAGGAGGCTCAGTCTTGAGTTCATTCCTCCAGTTAATCATGGAATGATAGTTTTTTGCTTGCCACTTTAGTTTCGGAGTCACCACCTTTCTCATGTTGACTACAGGAGGCACATCCTCATTCCCATCTCCATCTTTACCCTCCTCATCAGTATAGTTTAACAAATTCTCGTCAACAGCAGCATCAGAATCTTCCTCCTCCTCTTCAGATCTGCCAGTGCATTCTTCCTTTTGCTGATTCTCCTCTCTAATTTTTCTTATCATTGAGACAGCTTTTTCTCTAACAGTCATGTCCTCATCTGCACACATACCAAGAAGAAGTTGATCTGTGTGGGCGAAGTATGCATTTCTCTGGACAGCCTTCTTCACTATCGTCTCCTCCTCACTATTCAGGTGTTTCATATATAGCAGGGACTGGAATACGTTCCTTGAGCCGTGTGTTACGTAAGGGTGTATCTTGATGTAAAACCACATTGGAGCACTGAACTTTATTATTGTAATGACAATTCTTTTCAACTCATGGCTGGGTCTTGATGTTGCTAAATACAGCCTGAGGATTCTACACCATAAGGTGTTCCACCTTGACACACAGGGAGGACCTGGCTCAATAGCAGCCAAGTCATCTTCAACAACACCTGTGATAACTCCTTTACAATTCCTATACAGGTATTTCTGATCCCAGGACAGATTTTTCTCCACTTCATCATTAAACACGGGGAAATCAGGGAAACTGACTGGCTGGAAGGCGACAACTGGAAGCTCAGACAAAGACTCCTTGATCTGCTTTCCAATGGGACCACGCCAATGCTCAGGACCACTTTGGTTTACCATCATAGTGATAAAAAACAGCGCGGAAAGGCAGCTCATTTCCGTGAAGCTGACATATGAAATAATGGAGTGGGTGACCAAGTAACATTTCAAGATGATGAATGACTCCATTTTCTGATCCTACATTTACATTGGTTCCATCACAAGCAACACACACAATGGGCTGCTGGGTTAGATTTTTCTCCATCAGAAACTCGTGAATAGTTTTGGCAATCTGCTTTCCGTGTCCAGTCTTGGGAGTCACATGTGTGAGATATTCATTGCCAGGCTCAACCATGATGACATAATGATCTTTCACCATCATCCTCGAACTCCATTTCTCGGTCTTCTCATTCTTTATCATCACACGAGTGGCGGTCTTCTTACCATCAAAATAGAGTGACGTCAAATTATCTAAACTAGCCATCTCAATTTCTTGCCTCTTAAATCGGTATTTTTGTCTCGCATCCCGCAGCTTATGTGGTCCAATAACCTGACTCTTGTCATCCTTTGTGATAATGCCATAGTCAGTTAAGGTGGCAGTAGCAATGGCAGCTCCAGCATAATCACTAATCAAGTATCGGTCACAAGCGGCAGCCAGTGTAGGGAGTCTTGTCCGGTTCTGTGAACTGGTGTCTGTCAGAGCCCTTGGATCAGGGATAAAATCAGCATCAGTATTGACAAGAGGAATATCTCTTGAATCATCTGAATTATCCTCAACATAAGGAATATCTCCAGCTACCAGATATCTATGTTTTTGCTCAAGCTGTCTCCTAACTCTGTCCGCATCATGCTTCTCTCTTGCCGTCACTCTGTCCCACATCTTCGTCACTTTCATGTCAACCCCTGCAATCTTCATCTTCCTATCACCTCGCTGGTCAAGGACAAGACAACTTAAATGAAATAAGAGATATGAAAAAAAAGTTGATAAACACTGAACAGAACATTGCACCGCCACAGCGGCTGTTTGGCTAGTACTGTAGGTAAATTTAAAAATTTCGGTAGAAAATGCGGCGGACTAAACCTCGACATATCAGCTTCAAATTTGGCATGGAGTCTTAGATATGTATAAGGAACAATGCCTGAAGAGTGCAGCTTTGAGCAAAATTTCACTGCCCCCTAATAATTATAGTTGTGGTTGTTATAATCATGGTTGTGGGTGTTATAATCAGGGTCGTGGTTGCTATAAAAATAGTCGTGGATGTTATAATCATAGTCGTGGTTGTTATAATCATGGTCGTGGTTGTTATAATCATGGTCGTGATTGTTACAATCATAGTCGTGGTTCTTATAATCATGGTCGTGGTTGTGATCAAGGTGTTAGTTGTTATAATCATGGTCGTACTGTTATAATCATAGTCGTGGTTATTATAATCATGGTTGTGGTCATGATCATGGTCGTAGTTGTTATAATCATGGTTATGGGTGTTATAATCATAGTCGTGGTTGTTATAATCATAATTTTGGTTGATATATCTTGGTCGTGGTTGTTATAATCATGGTCGTGGTTGTTATAATCATAGTTGTGGTTATTATAATCATAGTCGTGGTTGTTATAATCATGGTCGTGGTTGTTATAATCATAGTCGTGGTTGTTATATTCATGGTCGTGGTTGTTATATTCATGGTCGTGGTTGTTATATTCATGGTCGTGCTTGTTATATTCATGGTCGTGCTTGTTATATTCATGGTCGTGCTTGTTATTTATCGTAGTCGTGGTTGATATAATAATGGTCTTGGTTGTCATAATCTCAGTCATGGTTGTTATGATTATAGTCGTCGTTGTTATAATCTTGGTTGTGGTTGTTATATTTTTGATCTTGGTTGTTATAATTAAGGTCGTAGTTGTTATATTCATGGTTGTGGCTGTTATATTCATGGTCATTGTTGTGATAATCATGGTCGTGGTTGTTATAATCATAGTGGTGGTTGTTATAATCATAGTCGTGGTTGTTATAATCATCGTCGTGGTTGTTATAATCATAGTCGTGGTTGTTATATTCGTGGTCGTGGTTGTTATATTCATGGTCGTGGTTGTTATATTCATGGTCGTGCTTGTTATATTCATGGTCGTGGTTGTTATATTCATGGTTGTGGTTGTTATATTCATGGTCATTGTTGTTATAATCATGTTCGTGGGTGTTATAATCATAGATGTGGTTGTTATAATCATGGTCGTGGTGGATATAATCATGGTCGTGCTTGTTATAATCATAGTCGTGGTTGTTATAATCATAGTCGTGGTTGATATAATCATGTTCGTGGGTTGTTATAATCATATACGTGGTTGTTACAATCATTGTCATCGTTGTTATAATCATATTCGTGGGTTATAATCATGGTTGTTATAATCATATCGTGGTTGTTATAATCATGTTGTTTGTTATAATCATGGTCGTGGGTGTTAAAATCATCGTAGTGGTTGTTATAATCATGGTCGTGGTTGTTATAATCATGGTCGTGGTTGTTATAATCATGGTCGTGGTTGTTATAATCATGGTCTTTGCTGTTATAATAATGGTCGTTGTTGTTATAATCATAGTCGTGGTTATGATCATAGGCGTGGTTGTTATATAATCATGGTCGTGGTTGTTATAATCATATGCGTGGTTGTTACAATCATGGTCATGGTTGTTTTAATCATATTCCTGGTTGTTATAATCGTGGTCGTGGTTGTTATAATCATGGTCGTGGTTGTTATAATCATAGTCGTTGTTGTTATATTCATGGTCGTGGTTGTTATATTCATGGTCGTGGTTGTTATATTCATGGTCGTGCTTGTTATATTCCTGGATGTGCTTGTTATAATCATAGTCGTGGTTGTTATATTTATGGTCGTGGTTGTTATAATTTCGGTCATGGTTGTTATAATTATAGTCGTGGTTGTTATAATCATGGTCGTGTTTGTTATAATCATGGTCGTGGTTGTTATATTTATGGTCGTGGCTGTTATATTCATGGTCGTGGTTGTTATATTCATGACGCTTGTTATATCTCATGATGCGCTTGTTATAATCATAGTCTTGGTTGTTATATTCATGCTCGTGGGTTGTTGGTAATCATGGTCGTGGATGTTATAATCATAGTCGAGTTGTTATAATCATGTTCGTGGGTGTTACAATCATGTCGTGGATGTTATAATCATGATCGTGGGTGTTACAATCATGTCGTGGATGTTATAATCATGGTCGTGGTTATGATCATGGTCGTAGTTGATATAATCATGGTCGTGGGTGTTAAAATCATCGTAGTGGTAATTATAATCATGGTCATGGTTGTTATAATCATGGTCGTGGTTGTTATAATCATGGTCTTGGTTGTTATATTCATGGTCGTGATTGTTATATTCATGGTCGTGCTTGTTATAATCATAGTCGTGGTTGTTATGATCATAGTCGTGGTTGTTATATTCATGGTCGTGCTTGGTATATTCATGTTCGTGGGTGTTATAATCATAGTTGTGGTTGTTATAATCATGGTCGTGGGTGTTATAATCATGGTCGTGGTTGTTATAATAATAGTCGTGGTTGTTATAATCGTAGTCGTGGTTGTTATAATCATGGTCGTGGTTGTTATAATCATAGTCGTGGTTGTTATATTCATGGTCGTGGTTGTTATATTCATGGTCGTGGTTATTATATTCATGGTCGTGCTTGTTATATTCATGGTTGTGCTTGTTATAATCATAGTCGTGGTTGATATAATAATGGTCGTGTTTGTCATAATCTCAGTCATGGTTGCTATAATTATAGTCGTCGTTGTTATAATCTTGGTCGTGGTTGTTATATTTATGGTCGTGGTTGTTATAATCAGTCGTGGTTGTTATAATCATAGTCGTGGTTGTTATATTCATGGTCGTGCTTGTTATATTCATGTTCGTGGTGGATATAATCGTGGTCGTGCTTAGTATAATCAAGGTCGTGGTTGTTATATTTATGGTCGTGGTTGTTATAATGACGGTCATGGTTGTTATAATTATAGTCGTGGTTGTTATAATCATGGTCGTGGTTGTTATAATCATATTCGTGGTTGTTATAATCATGGTCGTGGTTGTTATAATCATGGTCATGGTTGTTATAATCATGGTCGTGGTTGTTATAATCATGGTCGTGGGTGTTAAAATCATCGTAGTGGTTGTTTTAATCATGGTCGTGGTTGTTATAATCATGGTCGTGGTTGTTATAATCATAGTCTTGGCTGTTATAATCATGGTCGTTGTTGTTATAATCATAGTCGTGGTTATGATCATAGGCGTGGTTGTTATATAATCATGGTCGTGGTTGTTATAATCATATTCGTTGTTGTTACAATCATGGTCGTGGTTGTTATAATCATGGTCGTGGTTGTTATAATCATGTTCGTGGTTGTTATAATCTTGGTCGTGGTTGTTATAATCATAGTCGTGGTTGTTATGATCATAGTCGTGATTGTTATATTCATGGTCGTGCTTGTTATATTCATGTTCGTGGGTGTTATAATCATAGTTGTGGTTGTTATAATCATGGTCGTGGGTGTTATAATCATGGTCGTGGTTGCTATAATAATAGTCGTGGCTGTTATAATCGTAGTCGTGGTTGTTATAATCATGGTCGTGGTTGTTATAATCATAGTCGTGGTTGTTATATTCATGGTCGTGGTTGTTATATTCATGGTCGTGGTTGTTATATTCATGGTCGTGCTTGTTATATTCATGATGTGCTTGTTATAATCATAGTCTTGGTTGTTATATTCATGCTCGTGGTTGTTATAATCATGGTCGTGGATGTTATAATCATAGTCGTAGTTGTTATAATCATGTTCGTGGGTGTTACAATCATGTCGTGGATGTTATAATCATGATCGTGGGTGTTACAATCATGTCGTGGATGTTATAATCATGGTCGTGGTTATGATCATGGTCGTAGTTGATATAATCATGGTCGTGGGTGTTAAAATCATCGTAGTGGTAATTATAATCATGGTCATGGTTGTTATAATCATGGTCGTGGTTGTTATAATCATGGTCTTGGTTGTTATATTCATGGTCGTGATTGTTATATTCATGGTCGTGCTTGTTATAATCATAGTCGTGGTTGTTATGATCATAGTCGTGGTTGTTATATTCATGGTCGTGCTTGGTATATTCATGTTCGTGGGTGTTATAATCATAGTTGTGGTTGTTATAATCATGGTCGTGGGTGTTATAATCATGGTCGTGGTTGTTATAATAATAGTCGTGGTTGTTATAATCGTAGTCGTGGTTGTTATAATCATGGTCGTGGTTGTTATAATCATAGTCGTGGTTGTTATATTCATGGTCGTGGTTATTATATTCATGGTCGTGGTTGTTATATTCATGGTCGTGCTTGTTATATTCATGGTTGTGCTTGTTATAATCATAGTCGTGGATAATATAATAATGGTCGTGTTTGTCATAATCTCAGTCATGGTTGCTATAATTATAGTCGTCGTTGTTATAATCTTGGTCGTGGTTGTTATATTTATGGTCGTGGTTGTTATAATCAGTCGTGGTTGTTATAATCATAGTCGTGGTTCTTATATTCATGGTCGTGCTTGTTATATTCATGTTCGTGGTGGATATAATCGTGGTCGTGCTTAGTATAATCAAGGTCGTGGTTGTTATATTTATGGTCGTGGTTGTTATAATGACGGTCATGGTTGTTATAATTATAGTCGTGGTTGTTATAATCATGGTCGTGGTTGTTATAATCATGGTCGTGGTTGTTATATTTATGGTCGTGGTTGTTATAATCATGGTCGTGGTTGTTATAATCATATTCGTGGTTATCATAATCTCGGTCATGGTTATTATAATTATAGTCGTCGTTGTTATAATCATGTTCGTTGTTGTTATAATCATGTTCGTGGGTGTTATAATCATAGATGTGGTTGTTATAATCATAGTCGTGGATGTTATATAATCATGATCGTGGTTGTTATAATCATGGTCGTGGCTGTTATAATCATATTCGTGGTTGTTACAATCATGTTCGTGGGTGTTACAATCATGTCGTGGATGTTATAATCATGGTCGTGGTTATGATCATGGTCGTAGTTGATATAATCATGGTCATGGTTGTTATAATTTTAGTCGTGGTTGTTATAATCATGGTCGTGGTTGTTATAATCATGGTCGTGGTTGTTATAATCATATTCGTGAGATGTAATAATCATGGTCGTGGTTGTTATAATCAAGGTCGTGGTTATTATAATCATGGTCGTGGTTGTCTTAATCATAGTCGTAGTTACTTTGATCAAAGTCGTGGTTGTTATATTCATGGTCTTGGTTGTTATAATCATGGTCGTGGTTGTTTTAATCATAGACGTGGTTGTTATGATCATAGTCGTGGTTGTTATATTCATGGTCGTGCTTGTTATATTCATGTTCGTGGGTGCTATAATCATAGTTGTGGTTGATATAATCATGGTCGTGGGTGTTATAATCATGGTCGTGCTTGCTCTAATAATAGTCGTGGTTGTTATAATCATAGTCGTGGTTGTTATAATCATAGTCGTGGTTGTTATAATCATGGTCGTGATTGTTACAATCACAGTCGTGGTTCTTATAATCTTGGTCGTGGTTGTGATCATGGTCATAGTTGATATAATCATGGTCGTGGTTGTTATAATTATGGTCGTGATTGTTATAATCATGCTCGTAGTTGTTATAATCATAATTGTGGTTGATATAATCATGGTCGTGGTTGTTATAATCATATACGTGGTTGTTACAATCATGGTCATGGTTGTTATAATCATAGTCGTGGTTGTTATAATCATAATTGTGGTTGATATAATTATGGTCGTGGTTGTCATAATCATGGTCGTGGTTCTTATAATCATATTCGTGGTTGTTACAATCATGGTCGTGGTTGTTATAATCATAGTCGTGGTTGTTATAATCATAGTCGTGGTTGTTATAATCATGGTCGTGGTTGTTATTTTCATGGCCGTGGATGTTATAATTATGGTCGTGATTGTTATAATCCTGCTCGTGGTTGTTATAATCATGGTCGTGGTTGTTACAATCATAGTCGTGGTTGTTATAATCATAGTCGTGGTTGTTATAATCATGGTCATGGTTGTTATATTCATGGCCGTGGTTGTTATAATTATGGCCGGGGTTGTTGTAATCATAGTCATGGTTGTTATAATCATGGTCGTGGTTGTTATAATTATAGTCGTGATTGTTATAATCATGCTCGTGGTTGTTTTAATCATGGTCGTGGTTGTTATAATCATAGTCGTGGTTGTTATAATCATGTTCGTGGGTGTTACAATCATGTCGTGAATGTTATAATCATGGTCGTGGTTATGATCATGGTCGTAGTTGTTATAATCATGGTCGTGGGTGTTAAAATCATCGTAGTGGTTATTATAATCATGTCATGGTTGTTATAATCATGGTTGTGGTTGTTATAATCATGGTCTTGGCTGTTATAATCATGGTCATTGTTGTTATAATAATAGTCGTGGTTATGATCATAGTCGTGGTTGTTATATAATCATGTTCGTGGTTGTTACAATCATATTCGTGGTTGTTACAATCATGGTCATGGTTGTCATAATCATATTCGTATATGTTATAATCATGGTCTTGGTTGTTATAATCATAGTCGTTGTTGTTATAATCATAGTCGTGGTTGTTATATTCATGGTCGTGGGTGTTATAATTATAGTTGTGGTTATTATAATCATAGTTGTGGGTGTTATAATCATGGTTGTGGTTGCTATAATAATAGTCGTGGTTGTTATAATCATAGTCGTGGTTGTTATAATCATGGTCGTGGTTATAATCATGGTCGTGATTGTTACAATCATAGTCGTGGTTCTTATAAGCATGGTCGTGGTTGTGATCAAGGTCTTAGTTGTTATAATCATGGTCGTATTGTTATAATTATAGTCGTGGATGTTATAATCATGGTTTTGGTTATGATCATGGTCGTAGTTGTTATAATCATGGTTACGTGTGTTATAATCATAGTCATGGTTGTTATAATCATAATTGTGGTTGATATAATCATGGTCGTGGTTGTTATAATCATGGTCGTGGTTGTTATAATCAAAGTTGTGGTCGTTATAATCATATTCGTGGTTGTTATAATCATGGTCGTGGTTGTTGTAATCATGGTCGTGGTTGTTATATTCATGGTCGTGGTTGTTATATTCATGGTCGTGGTTGTTATATTCATGGTCGTGCTTGTTATATTCATGGTTGTGCTTGTTATAATGATAGTCGTGGTTGATATAAAAATGGTCGTGGTTGTCATAATCTCAGTGTTGGTTGTCATAATTATAGTCGTCGTTGTTATAATCTTGGTCGTGGTTGTTATGTTTATGGTCGTGGTTGTTATAATCATGGTTGTGGTTGTTATATTCATGGTTGTGGTTGTTATATTGATGGTCATTGTTGTTATAATCATGTTCGTGGGTGTTATAATCATAGATGTGGTTGTTATAATCATGGTCGTGGTTGTTATAATCATGGTCGTGGTGGATATAATCATGGTTGTGCTTGTTATAATCATAGTCGTGGTTGTTATAATCATAGTCGTGGTTGATATAATCATGTTCGTGGTTGTTATAATCATATACGTGGTTGTTACAATCATGGTCATGGTTGTTATAATCATATGCGTGGTTGTTATAATCATAGTTGTGGTTGTTATAATCATGGTCGTGGGTGTTATAATCATGGTCGTGGTTGATATAATAATAGTCGTGGTTGTTATAATTATAGTCGTGGTTGTTATAATCATGGTCGTAGATGTTATTGTCATGGTCGTGATTGTTACAATCATAGTCGTGGTTCTTATAATCTTGGTCGTGGTTGTTATCAAGGTCTTAGCAGTTATAAACATGGTCGTATTGTTATGATCATAGTTGTGGTTGTTATAATCATGGTTGTGGTTATGATCATGGTCGTAGTTGTTATAATCATGGTTATGGGTGTTATAATCATAGTCATGGTTGATATAATCATAATTTTGGTTGATATAATCATGGTCATGGTTGTCATAATCATGGTCGTGGTTGTTATAATCATAGTTGTGGATGTTATAATCATAGTCGTGGTTATTATAATCATGGCCGTGGTTGTTATAATCATAGTCATGGTTGATATAATAATGGTCGTGGTTGTCATAATCTCAGTCATGGTTGTTATAATTATAGTCGTCATTGTTATAATCATGGTCGTGGTTGTTATATTTATGGTCGTGGTTGTTATAATCATGGTCGCGGTTGTTACAATCATGGTCGTGGTTGTTATAATCATATTTGTGGTTGTTATAATCAGGGTCGTGGTTGTTATAATCATGGTCGTGGTTGTTATAATCAGTCGTGGTTGTTATAATCATAGTCGTGGTTGTTATATTCATGGTCGTGCTTGTTATATTCATGGTCGTGGTTGTTATAATCCTGGTCGTGGTGGACATAATCGTGGTCGTGCTTGTTATAATCATGGTCGTGGTTGTTATATTTATGGTCGTGGTTGTTATAATCATGGTCGTGGTTGTTATAATCATATTCGTGGTTGTCATAATCTCGGTCATGGTTGTTTTAAATATAGTCGTCGTTGTTATAATCATAGTCGTGGTTATGATCATAGTCGTGGTTGTTATATAATCATGGTCGTGGTTGTTACAATCATATTCGTGGTTGCTACAATCATGGTCATGGTTGTTATAATCATATTCGTGGTTGTTATAATCATGGTCTTGGTTGTTATAATCATAGTCGTTGTTGTTATGATCATAGTCGTGGTTGTTATATTCATGGTCGTGCTTGTTATATTCATGTTCGTGGGTGTTATAATTTTAGTTGTGGTTATTATAATCATGGTTGTGGGTGTTATAATCATGGTTGTGGTTGCTATAATAATAGTCGTGGTTGTTATATTCATATTTGTGGTTGTTATAATCATGGTCGTGGTTATAATCATGGTCGTGATTGTTACAATCATAGTCGTGGTTCTTATAATCATGGTTCGTGGTTGTGATCAAGGTCTTAGTTGTTATAATCATGGTCGTATTGTTATAATTATAGTCGTGGTTGTTATAATCATGGTTACGTGTGTTATAATCATAGTCATGGTTGTTATAATCATAATTGTGGTTGATATAATCATGGTCGTGGTCGTTATAATCATATTCGTGGTTGTTATAATCATGGTCGTGGTTGTTATAATCATGGTTACGTGTGTTATAATCATAGTCATGGTTGTTATAATCATAATTGTGGTTGATATAATCATGGTCGTGATCGTTATAATCATATTCGTGGTTGTTATAATCATGGTCGTGGTTGTTGTAATCATAGTCGTGGTTGTTATATTCATGGTCGTGGTTGTTATATTCATGGTCGTGCTTGTTATATTCATGGTTGTGCTTGTTATAATCATAGTCGTGGTTGATATAAAAATGGTCGTGGTTTTCATAATCTCGGTCATGATTGTTATAATTATAGTCGTCGTTGTTATAATCTTGGTCGTGGTTATTATATTTATGGTCGTGGTTGTTATAATCATGGTCGTGGTTGTTATATTCATGGTTGTGGTTGTTATATTGATGGTCATTGTTGTTATAATCATGTTCGTGGGTGTTATAATCATAGATGTGGTTGTTATAATCATGGTCGTGGTTGTTATAATCATGGTCGTGGTGGATATAATCATGGTTGTGCTTGTTATAATCATAGTCGTGGTTGTTATAATCATAGTCGTGGTTGATATAATCATGTTCGTGGTTGTTATAATCATATACGTGGTTGTTACAATCATGGTCATGGTTGTTATAATCATATGCCTGGTTGTTATAATCATGGTCGTGGTTGTTATAATCATGGTCATGGTTATGATCATGGTCGTAGTTGTTATAATCATGGTCGTGGGTGTTAAAATCATCGTAGTGGTTGTTATAATCATGGTCGTGGTTGTTATAATCATGGTCGTGGTTGTTTTAATCATGGTCTTGGCTGTTATAATCATGGTCGTTGTTGTTATAATCATAGTCGTGGTTATGATCATAGTCGTGGTTGTTATATAATCATGGTCGTGGTTGTTATAATCATATGCGTGGTTGTTACAATCATGGTCATGGTTGTTATAATCATATTCGTGGTTGCTATTATCATGGTCGTGGTTGTTATAATCATGGTCGTGGTTATTATAATCATGATCGTGGTTGTTTTAATCATAGTCGTAGTTGCTATCATCAAAGTCGTGGTTGTTATATTCATGGTCGTGGTTGTTATAATCATGGTTGTGGTTGTTATAATCATAGACGTGGTTGTTATGATCATAGTCGTGGTTGTTATATTCATGGTCGTGCTTGTTATATTCATGTTCGTGGGTGTTATAATCATTGTTGTGCTTGTTATAATCATGGTCGTGGGTGTTATAATCATGGTCGTGGTTGCTATAATAATAGTCGTGGTTGTTATAATCATAGTCGTGGTTGTTATAATGATGGTCGTCGTTGTTATAATCATGGTCGTGATTGTTACAATCATAGTCGTGGTTCTTATAATCTTGGTCGTGGTTGTGATCAAGGTCTTAGCAGTTATAATCATGGTCGTATTGTTGTTATCATAGTCGTGGTTGTTATAATCATGGTTGTGGTTATGATCATGGTCGTAGTTGTTATAATCATGGTTATAGGTGTTATAATCATAGTCGTGGTTGTTATAATCATAATTGTGGTTGATATAATCATGGTCGTGGTTGTCATGATCATGGTCGTCGTTGTTATAATCATAGTTGTGGTTGTTATAATCATAGTCGTGGTTGTTATAATCATGGTCGTGGTTATTATAATCATAGTCGTGGTTTTTATATTCATGGTCGTGGTTGTTATATTCATGGGCGTGCTTGTGATATTCATGGTCGTGCTTGTTATAATCATAGTCGTTGTTGATATAATATTGGTCGTGGTTGTCATAATCTCAGTCATGGTTGAAATAATTATAGTCGTGGTTGTTATAATCTTGGTCGTGGTTGTTATATTTATGGCCGTGGTTGTTATAATCATGGTCGTGGTTGTTATAATCATGGTCGTGGTTGTTATAATCAGTCGTGGTTGTTATAATCATAGTCGTGGTTGTTATATTCATGCTCGTGGTTGTTACAATCATGGTCCTGGTTGTTATAATCATATTCGTGGTTGTTATAATCATGGTCGTGATTGTTTTAATCATGGTTGTGGTTGTTATAATCATGGTCATGGTTGTTATAATCAGTCGTGGTTGTTATAATCATAGTCGTGGTTGTTATAATCATGTTCGTGGGTGTTACAATCATGTCGTGGATGTTATAATCATGGTCGTGGTTATGATCATGGTCGTAGCTGTTATAATCATGGTCGTGGGTGTTAAAATCATCGTAGTGGTTATTATAATCATGGTCATTGTTGTTAAAATCATAGTCGTGGTTGTTATAATCATGGACTTGGCTGTTATAATCATGGTCGTTGTTGTTATAATCATAGTCGTGGTTATGATCATAGTCGTGGTTGTTATATATTCATGGTCGTGGTTGTTATAATCATATTCGTGGCTGTTACAATCATGGTCATGGTTGTTATAATCATATTCGTGGTTGTTATAATCATGGTCTTGGTTGTTATAATCATAGTCGTGGTTGTTATGATCATAGTCGTGGGTGTTATATTCATGGGCGTGCTTGTTATATTCATGTTCGTGGGTGTTATAATTATAGTTGTGGTTGTTATTATCATGGTCGTGGGTGTTATAATCATGGTCGTGGATGCTATAATAATAGTTGTGGTTGTTATAATCATAGTCGCGGTTGTTATAATCATGTTCGTGGTTGTTATATACATGGTCGTGATTGTTACAATCATAGTCGTGGTTATTATAATCATGGTTGTGGTTATGATCATGGTCGTAGTTGTTATATTTATGGTCGTGGTTGTTATGATCATAGTCGTGGTTGTTATATTCATGGTCGTGCTTGTTATATTCATGTTCGTGGGTGTTATATATATAGTTGTGGTTGTTATAATCATAGTCGTGGTTGTTATAATCATGGTCGTGGTTGTTATAATCATAGTCGTGGTTGTTATATTCATGGTCGTGGTTGTTATATTCATGGTCATGGTTGTTATATTCATGGTCGAGCTTGTTATATTCATGGTCGTGCTTGTTATAATCATAGTCGTGGTTGATTTAATAATGGTCTTGGTTGTCATAATCTCAGTCATGGTTGTTATAATTATAGTCGTCGTTGTTATAATCTTGGTCGTGGTTGTTATATTTATGATCTTGGTTGTTATAATCATGGTCGTTGTTGTTATATTCATGGTTGTGGTTGTTATATTCATGGTCATTGTTGTTATAATCATGGTCGTGGTTATTATAATCATAGTTGTAGTTGTTATAATCATAGTCGTGGTTGTTAGAATCATCGTCGTGGTTGTTATAATCATAGTCGTGGTTGTTATATTCATGGTCGTGGTTATTATATTCATGGTCGTGGTTGTTATATTCGTGGTCGTGCTTGTTATATTCATGGTCGTGGTTGTTATATTCATGGTTGTGGTTGTTATATTCATGATCATTGTTGTTATAATCATGTTCGTGGGTGTTATAATCATAGACGTGGTTGTTATAATCATGGTCGTGGTGGATATAATCATGGTCGTGCTTGTTATAATCATAGTCGTGGTTGTTATAATCATAGTCGTGGTTGTTATAGTCACGGTCATGGTTATGATCATGGTCGTAGTTGTTATAATCATGGTCGTGGGTGTTAAAATCATCGTAGTGGTTGATATAATCATGGTCGTGGTTGTTATAATCATGGTCGTGGTTGTTATAATCATGGTCTTTGCTGTTATAATAATGGTCGTTGTTGTTATAATCATAGTCGTGGTTATGATCATAGGCGTGGTTGTTATATAATCATGGTCGTGGTTGTTATAATCATATGCGTGGTTGTTACAATCATGGTCATCGTTGTTATAATCATATGCGTGGTTGTTATAATCATGGTCGTGGTTGTTATAATCATGATCGTGGTTGTTATAATCATGGCCGTGTTTGTTATAATCATAGTCGTGGTTGTTATAGTCACGGTCATGGTTATGATCATGGTCGTAGTTGTTATAATCACGGTCGTGGGTGTAAAAATCATCGTAGTGGTTGTTATAATCATGGTCGTGGTTGTTATAATCATGGTCGTGGTTGTTATAATCATGGTCTTTGCTGTTATAATAATGGTCGTTGTTGTTATAATCATAGTCGTGGTTATGATCATAGGCGTGGTTGTTATATAATCATGGTCGTGTTTGTTATAATCATATGCGTGGTTGTTACAATCATGGTCATGGTCGTTATAATCATATTCCTGGTTGTTATTATCATGGTCGTGGTTGTTATAATCATGGTCGTGATTGTTATGAGCATAGTCGTGGTTGTTATATTCATGGTCGTGCTTGTTATATTCATGTTCGTGGGTGTTATAATCATACTTGTGGTTGTTATAATCATGGTCGTGGGTGTTATAATCATGGTCGTGGTTGTTATAATAATTGTCGTGGTTGTTATAATCGTGGTCGTGGTTGTTATAATCATGGTCGTGGTTGTTATAATCATAGTCGTGGTTGTTATATTCATGGTCGTGGTTGTTATATTCATGGTCGTGGTTGTTATATTCATGGTCGTGCTTGTTATATTCATGGATGTGCTTGTTATAATCATAGTCGTGGTTGATATAATAATGGTCGTGTTTGTCATAATCTCAGTCATGGTTGTTATAATTATAGTCGTCGTTGTTATAATCTTGGTCGTGGTTGTTATATTTATGGTCGTGGTTGTTATAATCATGGTCGCGGTTGTTACAATCGTGGTCGTGGTTGTTATAATCATATTCGTGGTTGTTATATTCATTGTCCTGGTTGTTATAATCATGGTCATAGTTGTTATAATCACGGTCGTGGTTGTTATAATCAGTCGTGGTTGTTATAATCATAGTCGTGGTTGTTATATTCATAGTCGTGCTTGTTATATTCATGTTCGTGGTGGATATAATCGTGGTCGTGCTTGTTATAATCATGGTCGTGGTTGTTATATTTATGGTCGTGGTTGTTATAATCTCGGTCATGGTTGTTATAATTATAGTCGTGGTTGCTATAATGATGGTCGTGTTTGTTATAATCATGGTCGTGGTTTTTATATTTATGGTCGTGGTTGTTATAATCATGGTCGTGGTTGTTATAATCATATTCGTGGTTGACATAATCTCGGTCATGGTTGTTATAATTATAGTCGTCGTTGTTATAATCATGGTCGTTGTTGTTATAATCATGTTAGTGTGTGTTATAATCATAGATGTGGTTGTTATAATCATAGTCGTGGTTGTTATATAATCATGGTCGTGGTTGTTATAATCATATTCGTGATTGTTATAATCATAGATGTGGTTGTTATAATCATATTCGTGGTTGTTACAATCATGGTCGTGGTTGTTATAATCATAGTCGTGGTTGTTATAATCATAGTCGTGGTTGTTACAATCATGGTCGTGGTTGATATAATCATATTCGTGGTTGTTACAATCATGGTCATGGTTGTTATAATCATAGTCGTGGTTGTTTTAATCATAGTCGTGGTTGTTATAATTATGGTCGTGGTTGTTTTAATCATAGTCGTGGTTGTTATAATCAAGGTCGTGGTAGTTATAATCATGGTCGTTGTTGTTATAATCATGGCCCTGTTTGTTATAATCATAGTCGTGGTTGTTATATTCATGGTCATGGTTATGATCATGGTCGTAGTTGTTATAATCATGGTCATGGTTGTTATAATCATGGTCTTGGCTGTTATAATCAAAGTCGTTGTTGTTATAATTATAGTCGTGGTTATGATCATAGTCGTGGTTGTTATATAATCATGGTCGTGGTTGTTATAATCATATTCGTGGTTGTTATAATCATGGTCGTGGTTGTTATAATCATGGTCGTGGTTGTTATAATCATGGTCGTGGTTGTCTTAATCATAGTCGTAGTTGCTATGATCAAAGTCGTGGTTGTTATATTCATGGTCGTGGTTGTTATAATCATAGTCGTGGTTGTTTTAATCATAGTCGTGGTTGTTATAATTATGGTCGTGGTTGTTTTAATCATAGTCGTGGTTGTTATAATCAAGGTCGTGGTAGTTATAATCATGGTCGTTGTTGTTATAATCATGGCCCTGTTTGTTATAATCATAGTCGTGGTTGTTATATTCATGGTCATGGTTATGATCATGGTCGTAGTTGTTATAATCATGGTCATGGTTGTTATAATCATGGTCTTGGCTGTTATAATCAAAGTCGTTGTTGTTATAATTATAGTCGTGGTTATGATCATAGTCGTGGTTGTTATATAATCATGGTCGTGGTTGTTATAATCATATTCGTGGTTGTTATAATCATGGTCGTGGTTGTTATAATCATGGTCGTGGTTTTTATAATCATGGTCGTGGTTGTCTTAATCATAGTCGTAGTTGCTATGATCAAAGTCGTGGTTGTTATATTCATGGTCGTGGTTGTTATAATCATGGTCGTGGTTGTTATAATCATAGACGTGGTTGTTATGATCATAGTCGTGGTTGTTATATTCATTGTCGTGCTTGATATATTCATGTTCGTGGGTGTTATAAATATAGTTGTGGTTGTTATAATCATGGTCGTGGGTGTTATAATCATGGTCGTGGTTGCTATAATTATAGTCGTGGTTGTTATAATCATAGTCGTGGTTTTATAATCATGGTCGTGGTTTTTATAATCATGGTCGTGATTGTTACAATCATAGTCGTGGTTCTTATAATCTTGGTCGTGGTTGTGATCAAGGACTTAGCAGTTATAATCATGGTCGTATTGTTATGATCATAGTCGTGGTTGTTATAATCATGGTTGTGGTTACGATCATGGTCGTAGTTGTTATAATCATGGTTATGGGTGTTATAATCATAGTCGTGGTTGTCATAATCATAATTGTGGTTGATATAATCATGGTCGCGGTTGTTATAATAATGGTCGTGGTTGTTATAATCATGGTCGTGGTTGTTATAATCAGTCGTGGTTGTTATAATCACGGTCGTGGTTGTTATAATCATGGTCGTGATTGTTACAATCATAGTCGTGGTTCTTATAATCATGGTCGTGGTTGTGATGAAGGTGTTAGTTGTTATAATCATGGTCGTATTGTTATAATCATAGTCGTGGTTATTATAATCATGGTTGTGGTTATGATCATGGTCGTAGTTGTTATAATTATGGTTATGGGTGTTATAATCATAGTCGTGGTTGTTATAATCATGTTCGTGGTTGTTATAATCATAGTTGTGGTTGTTATAACCATAGTCGTGGTTGTTATAATCATGGTCGTGGTTGTTACAATCATAGTCGTGGTTGTTATATTCATGGTCGTGGTTGTTATATTCATGGTCGTGGTTGTTATATTCATGGTCGTGCTTGTTATATTCATGGTCGTGCTTGTTATTTATCATAGTCGTGGTTGATATAATAATGGTCTTGGTTGTCATAATCTCAGTCATGGTTGTTATAATTATAGTCGTCGTTGTTATAATCTTGGTCGTGGTTGTTATATTTATGATCTTGGTTGTTATAATCATGGTCGTGGTTGTTATATTCATGGTTGTGGTTGTTATATTCATGGTCATTGTTGTTATAATCATGGTCGTGGTTGTTATAATCATAGTGGTGGTTGTTATAATCATAGTCGTGGTTGTTATAATCATCGTCGTGGTTGTTATAATCATATTCGTGGTTGTTATATTCATGGTCGTGGTTGTTATATTCATGGTCGTGGTTGTTATATTCATGGTCGAGCTTGTTATATTCATGGTCGTGATTGTTATATTCATGGTTGTGGTTATAATATTCATGGTCATTATTGTTATAATCATGTTCATGGGTGTTTTAATCATAGATGTGGCTGTTATAATCATTGTCGTGGTGGATATAATCATGGTCGTGCTTGTTATAATCATAGTCGTGGTTGTTATAATCATAGTCGTGGTTGATATAATCATGTTTGTGGTTGTTATTATCATATACGTGGTTGTTACAATCATGGTCATGGTTGTTATAATCATATTCGTGGTTGTTATAATCATGGTCGTGGGTGTTATAATCATGGTCGTGGTTGTTATAATCATGGCCGTGTTTGTTATAATCATAGTTGTGGTTGTTATAGTCACGGTCATGGTTATGATCATGGTCATAGTTGTTATAATCATGGTCGTGGGTGTTAAAATCATCGTAGTGGTTGTTATATTCATGGTCGTGCTTGTTATATTCATGTTCATGGGTGTTATAATCATAGTTGTGGTTGTTATAATAATGGTCGTGGGTGTTATAATCATGGTCGTGGTTGCTATAATAATAGTCGTGGTCGTTATAATCGTAGTCGTGGTTGTTATAATCATGGTCGTGGTTGTTATAATCATATTCGTGGCTGTTACAATCATGGTCATGGTTGTTATAATCATATTCGTGGTTGTTATAATCATGGTCTTGGCTGTTATAATCATAGTCGTGGTTGTTATGATCATAGTCGTGGTTGTTATATTCATGGGCGTGCTTGTTATATTCATGTTCGTGGGTGTTATAATTATAGTTGTGGTTGTTATAATCATGGTCGTGGGTGTTATAATCACGGTCGTGGTTGCTAAAATAATAGTCGTGGTTGTTATAATCATAGTCGTGGTTGTTATAATCACGGTCGTGGTTGTTATAATCATCGTCGTGATTGTTACAATCATAGTCGTGGTTCTTATAATCATGGTCGTGGTTGTGATGAAGGTGTTAGTTGTTATAATCATGGTCGTATTGTTATAATCATAGTCGTGGTTATTATAATCATGGTTGTGGTTATGATCATGGTCGTAGTTGTTATAATCATGGTTATAGGTGTTATAATCATAGTCGTGGTTGTTATAATCATAATTTTGGTTGATATAATCTTGGTCGTGGTTGTTATAATCATGGTCGTGGTTGTTATAATCATAGTTGTGGTTGTTATAACCATAGTCGTGGTTGTTATAATCATGGTCGTGGTTGTTATAATCATAGTCGTGGTTGTTATATTCATGGTCGTGGTTGTTATATTCATGGTCGTGGTTGTTATATTCATAGTCGTGCTTGTTATATTCATGGTCGTGCTTGTTATTTATCATAGTCGTGGTTGATATAATAATGGTCTTGGTTGTCATAATCTCAGTCATGGTTGTTATAATTATAGTCGTCGTTGTTATAATCTTGGTCGTGGTTGTTATATTTATGATCTTGATTGTTATAATCATGGTCGTGGTTGTTATATTTATGATCTTGGTTGTTATAATCATGGTCGTGGTTGTTATATTCATGGTTGTGGTTGTTATATTCATGTTCATGGGTGTTATAATCATAGTTGTGGTTGTTATAATCATGGTCGTGGGTGTTATAATCATGGTCGTGGTTGCTATAATAATAGTCGTGGTTGTTATAATCGTAGTCGTGGTTGTTATAATCATGGTCGGGGTTGTTATAATCTTATTCGTGGCTGTTACAATCATGGTCATGGTTGTTATAATCATATTCGTGGTTGTTATAATCATGGTCTTTGTTGTTATAATCATAGTCGTGGTTGTTATGATCATAGTCGTGGTTGTTATATTCATGGGCGTGCTTGTTATATTCATGTTCGTGGGTGTTATAATTATTAGGGGGCAGGGAAAAAACACTTTTATTTGAGTTGCAGACTGCACTTTTCAGGCATCGTTTGTATGGCTGTAACAAACACCTGTGCAAAATTTCATGCCATTTTATGCATACTTACCCTGCCGCATCGCGAACGACTGTTTGTCAACTTTTAGTGTATACCAAAAATTAGGTGTCATTTAATGTTTTCCAGGATAATGATAAATTTTACATGGGTGACATCGATTTAATTCACATGTTATTTTACAGGTACACCGTATAGAAAATCATTACAAGTTCATATTGAAATTCTTTTTTGTGCGGAACCTTGGCATCATTTTCCTAGACAATAATCTTTGCCTAATATATCCATCTCTCGATTCGTATCCCGTCACTTCAGTGCAAGCTTCAGTCATCACTTTTATGCCTCTCTCGACCGCCTGAGTGCTGTTTGGCCACTTGGGCACCACTAATGGTGTCTCAAGAATGTCATTAACCTGTAGATTTGACCGAGAAGCAATGTAAGGAGGCTCAGTCGTGAGTTCATTCCTCCAGTTAATCATGGAATGATAGTTTTTTGCTTGCCACTTTAGTTTCGGAGTCACCACCTTTCGCATGTTGACTACAGGAGGCACATCCTCATTCCCATCTCCATCTTTACCCTCCTCATCAGTATAGTTTAACAAATTCTCGTCAACAGCAGCATCAGAATCTTCCTCCTCCTCTTC
>NW_024740595.1:0-5919 GCF_018991925.1 Homarus americanus | reverse complement strand
GTTATACTGGGCCAGTTGTGACTTTTTTATACTCAGTCAGGGGACTTTGTTATACTAGTATCAGGGGACTTTGTTATTCTCGAGCAGGGGACTTTGTTATACTCGACTAGGGGATTTATTTATACTCGACCAGAGGCCTTTGTTATCCTCGGTCAGGGACTATGTTAAAATCGATCAGGGGATTTTGTTAAGCTCGCTTTGGGGCTTTGTTATACTGGGCCAGGAGACCTTGTTATACACGATGAGGGGATATGTTTTACTCGATCAGGGGACTTTGTTATACTCGATCAGGGGACTTTGTTATACTCGATCAGGGTTCTTTTGTTATACTCGATGAGGGGCCTTTGTTATACTCGATGAGGGGCCTTTGTTATACTCAATGAGGGGGCTTTGTTATACTCGATCAGGGGACTTTGTTATACTCGACCAGGGGCCTTTGTTATACTCGATTAGAAAACTTTGTTATACTCGACCAGGGGACTTTGTTATACCCGATCAAGGGACTTTTGTTATACTCGATCAGGAGACTTTGTTATACTCGACCAGGGGCCTTTGTTATACTCGATCATTGGACTTTCTTATACTCGATAAGGGGACTTTGTTATACTCGATAAGGGGAATTTGTTATACTCGATAAGGGGACTTTGTTAT
The DNA here is from genome assembly GCF_018991925.1 of Homarus americanus. Lineage (NCBI taxonomy): Eukaryota > Metazoa > Arthropoda > Malacostraca > Decapoda > Nephropidae > Homarus > Homarus americanus. Next base: position 5,268 of record NW_024740595.1, on the reverse strand, counting down.
ACTCGACCAGGAGACTTTGTTATACTCGATTAGGCGGCTTTGTTATACTCGGTCAGGGGACTTTGTTATACTCGATGAGGGGCCTTTGTTATAATCGATCTGGGGCCTTTGTTATACTAGATCAAGGGATTTTGTTATACTCGATCAGGGGACTTTGTTATACTCGACCAGAGGACTTTGTTATACTCGATCAAGGGACTTTGTTATACTCGATCTGGGGACTTTGATATACTCGAGCAGGGGACTGTGTTATACTCCATCAGGGGACTTTATTATACTCGACCAGAGGACTTTGTTATACTCGATCAGGGGACTTTGTTATACTCGACCAGGGGACTTTTTTATACTTGACCAATGGACTTTGTTATACTCAATGAGGGGCCTTTGTTATACTCGATGAGGGACTTTGTTATAATCGACCAGGGGACGTTGTTATAAGCGATCAGGGGACTTTTTTATGCTCGATCAGGGACTTTGTTATTCTCAACCAGAGAACTTTGTTATACTCGATCAGGGGACTTTGTTATACTCAATCAGGGACTTTGTTATACTCGATTAGGGGCCTTTGTTATACTCGATGAGGGGGCTTTGTTATACTCGACCAGGAGACTTTGTTATACTAGAGCAGAGGACTTTGGTATATTCGATCAGGGGATATGTTATATTCGATGAGGGAACTTTGTTATACTTGATTAGGGGACTTTGTTATACTCGATGAGAGGACTTTGTTATACTCGACCAGGGGCCTTTGTTATACTCGATTAGAAAACTTTGTTATACTCGACCAGGGGACTTTGTTATACTCGATCAGGGGACTTTGTTATACTCGGTTCAGGGGTCTTTGTTATAATCGTCCAGTGGGCTTTGTTATACTAGGTTCAGGGGAATTTGTTATACTCGAACAAGGGACTTTGTCTTACTCAATGAGGGCCATTTGTTATACTCGACCAGGGGACTTTGTTATAATCGATCAGGGTACTTTGTTATGCTCGATCTGGGGACTTTGTTATACTTCGCCAGGAGACGTTTATTATACTCGATGAGGGGATATGTTATACTTGATCAGGGTCTTTGTTATAATGGACCAGGGGACTTTGTTATACTCGATCAGGGACTTTGTTATACTCGATGAGGGGACTTTGTTATATTCGTCCAGGGGGCTTTGTTATACTCGATAAGGGGACTTTGTTATACTCGATCAGGGACTTTGTTATACTCGACAAGGGGACTTTTTTATACTTGACCAATGGATTTTGTTATATTCGATGAGATGCCTTTGCTATACTCGATATGGGGACTTTGTTATACTCGACCAGGGGACTTTTTTATACTTGACCAATGGACTTTGTTATACTCAATGAGGGGCCTTTGTTATACTCGATCAGGGGACTTTCTTATACTCGACCAGGGGACTTTGTTATACGCGATCAGGGGACTTCTTTATACTCAATCAGGGGACTTTGTTATACTCAACCAGAGCACTTTGTTTTACTCGATCAGGGGAGTTTGTTATACTCAATCAGGGGACTTTGTTATACTCGATGAGGGGCCTTTGTTATACTCGATGAGGGGGCTTTGTTATACTCGACCAGGGGACTTTGTTATACTCGAACAGAGGACTTTGTTATACTCGATCAGCGGACTTTGTTATACTCGACAAGAGGACTTTGTTATACTCGATGAGGGGGCTTTGTTATACTCGACCAGGGGACTTTGTTATACTCGACCAGAGGACTTTGTTATACTCGATCAGAGGACTTTGTTATACTCGACAAGAGGACTTTGTTATACTCGGTCAGGGGACTTTGTTATACTCGATCAAGGGACTTTTGTTATACTCGATGAGGGGACTTTGTTATACTCGACCAGGGGCCATTGTTATACAGGATCACCGGACTTTGTTATACTCGATAATGGGACTTTGTTATACTCGATAAGGGGAATTTGTTATACTCGATAATCGGATTTTGTTAGACTTGAACAGGGGACTTTGTTATACTCGATTAGGCGGCTTTGATATACTCGATCAGGGAACTTTGTTATACTCGATCAGGGGCCTTTGTTATACTCGATCAGGGGCCTTTGTTATACTAGATCAGGGGACTTTGTTATACTCGATGAGGGGCCTTTTTTGGACTCGATCAGGGGCCTTTGTTATACTCGATGAGGGACTTTGTTATACTCGATCAGGGGCCATTGTTATACAGGATCACCGGACTTTGTTATACTCGATAATGGGACTTTGTTATACTCGATAAGGGGAATTTGTTATACTCGATAATCGGATTTTGTTAGACTCGAACAGGGGACTTTGTTATACTCGACCAGGGGACTTTGTTATACTCGATTAGGCGGCTTTGTTATACTCGATCAGGGGACTTTGTTATACTCGATGAGGGGCCTTTGTTATACTCGATCTGGGGCCTTTGTTATACTAGATCAGGGGACTTTGTTATACTCGATCAGGGGACTTTGTTATACTCAACCACAGGACTTTGTTATACTCGAGCAGGGGACTTTGTTATACTCCATCAGGGGACTTTTTTATACTCGACCATAGGACTTTGTTATACTCGATGAGGGGACCTTGTTATACTCGACCAGGGGACTTTTTTATACTTGACCAATGGACTTTGTTATACTCAATGAGGGGCCTTTGTTATACTCGATCAGGGACTTTGTTATACTCGACCAGGGGACTTTGTTATATGCGATCAGGGGACTTTTTTATACTCGATCACGGACTTTGTTATACTCAACCAGAGGACTTTGTTATACTCGATCAGGGGACTTTGTTAAACTCAATCAGGGGACTTTGTTATAGTCGATTAGGGGCCTTTTTTATACTCGATGAGGGGGCTTTGTTATACTCGACCAGGGGACTTTGTTATACTCGAGCAGAGAACTTTGGTATATTCGATCAGGGGATATGTTATATTCGATCAGGGAACTTTGTTATTCTTGATTAGGGGACTTTGTTATACTCGATGAGGGGGCCTTTGTTATACTCGATTAGAAAACTTTGTTATACTCGACCAGGGGACTTTGTTATACTCCACCAGGGACTTTGTTATACTCGATCAAGGGATATGTTATACTCGATCAGGGGACTTTGTTATACTCGGTTCATGGGTCTTTGTTATACTCGTCCACTGGGCTTTGTTATACTAGGATCAGGGGACTTTGTTATACTCGATCAAGGAACTTTGTCTTACTTAATGAGGGCCCTTTGTTATACTCGACCAGGGGACTTTGTTATAATCGATAAGGGGACTTTGTTATGCTCGATCTGGGGACTTTGTTATACTGCGCCAGGAGACTTTGTTATACTCGATCAGGGGATATGTTATACACGATCAGGGGACTTTGTTATACTGGACCAGAAGACTTTGTTATACTCGACCAGGGGACTTTGTTCTACTCGATCAAAATTGTATGCTCGATATAGGGACCTTTTATACTGGGCCAGGGACTTTTTGTACTTTCGATCAGAATTTGTTATACTGGACCAGGGGACTTTTATACCCGATCAGGGGGTTGTTATACTCGGTCAGGGACTTTGTTATAATGTCGATCAGGGGACTTTTGTTATGCTCGATCCTGGGGACTTCGTTATACTGGGCCGGAGACTTTGTTGCGCATACTCGACCAGGGGACTTTTGTTATACTCGATCAGGGGACTTTGTTATTCTCATCAGGGGCTTTGTTATACCGATCAGGGGGACTTTGTTATATACTCGACCAGGGACTTTGTTATCACGCGATCAGGGGACTTTGTTACTCTCGATCAGGGGACTTTGTTATAATCGACTAGGGACGTTTGTTATACTCGATCACCGGACTGTTATACTCGATAAGGGTCTTTGTAATACTCGATGAGGTGTTATACTCGATAAAGGGACTTTGTAGAACTCGAACAAGGGGACTTTGTTATACTCGACCAAGGGGACTTTGTTATACTCGATTAGGCGGCTTCGTTATACTCGATCAGGTGACTTTGTTATATACTCGATGAGGGCCTTTCTTATACTCGATGAGGGGCCTTTCTTATACTCGATGAGGGGCCTTTGTTATACTAGATCAGGGGACTTGTTATACCCGATCAGGGGACTTTCTTATACTCGAACAGGGCTTTGTTATACTCGATGAGGGACTTTGGTATACTCGATGAGAGCTTTGTTATACTCGATAAAGGGGACTTTGCTATACTCGACCAGGGGACTTTTATACTTGACCAATGGACTTTGTTATACTAGATGAGAGGCCTTTGTTATACTCGATGTGGGGACCTTGTTTATACTCGATGAGGACTTTGTTATACCCGACCAAGAGGACTGTTATACCCGATCAGAGGAACTCGACCAGGGGACTTTTTATACTTGACCAATGGACTTTGTTATACTAGATGAGGCCTTTGTTATACTCGATGTGAGGACCTTGTTATATCTCGATGAGGGACTTTTGTTATACCCGACCAGAGGGGAACTTTGTTATACCCGATCAGAGGACTTTGTTATACTCGACCAGGGACTTTCTTATACTTGATCAATGGACTTTGTTATACTGAATGAGGGGCGTTTGGTATACTCGATCAGGGGACTTTGTTATACTCGACCAGGACTTTGTTATACGCGATCAGGGACTTTTATACTCGACCAGACTTTGTTATACTCGATCAGGGGATATGTTATACTCGATCAGTGGACTTTGTTATACTCGATTGGGGCCTTTTTTATACTCGATCAGAGGGACTTTATACTCAATCAGGGACTTTATTATCTCGATTAGGGGCCTTTGTTATACTCGATGAGGGTATGTTATACTCGACCAGGGACTTTGTTATACTCGATGAGGAACTTTGTTATACTCAACCAGAACTTTTAAAAATAATCAGGGACTTTGTCATACTAGGTCAGAATTTTGTTATACTCGATTAGGGATATGTTATACTCGATCAGGACTTTGTTTACACACAACCAGGACTTTGTTATACTCGATCAGGGACTTTGTTATACTCAATCATGGGACTTTATTTATACTCGATGAGGGCTTTGGTTATCCTCGATCAGGGGACTTTGTTATCTCGACAGGGGGACTTTGTTATACTCGATCAGGGGACTTTGTCTTACTCGATCAGGCCCCTTTGCTATACTCGACCAGGACTTTGAATCGATCAGGGACTTTTTTATGCTCGATATGGGGACTTTGTTATACTGGGCAGTTGTGACTTTATACTCAGTCAGGACTTTGTTATACTAGTATCAGGGA
>NW_024740594.1:0-80094 GCF_018991925.1 Homarus americanus | reverse complement strand
TGTCACCCTCAGGAAATATCGACTGCGAGGACTTCGATCGAGGTTTGTTGGAGTTACGCAACACCCGAACTTCACCGGACGCTCCCCAGCCCAGGTTCTATACGGACATCATCTCAGGTCTTGTGTTCCTGCCCACCCGAAGTCTTTTTCTCAAGAATGGCAGGCCAAGACTGAAGAATGTGACCGCCGTGCAGCAGAACGAGCCGCAGATGTTGCTGCTCGGTACGACTGTCATGCCCACCCCCTTCCCAGGTTGAGTATCGGCCAGCAGATCAGGATTCAAGATCCGGTATCTCACCGCTGGGACAAGGTTGGGGTTGTTATGGGTATTGGCCGGTCCAGGGACTACCAAGTGCGTCTTCCTAGTGGTAGAGTATGGTGGAGGAACCGTCGTTTCCTCCGACCTGTGGAGCTGCCTAGTGTTGACCCCTCCCCAGTTGGGTCCCCTAATGTTGATGTCTCTAAAGTAAATCCATCCCCACCTTGTGTTTCTGCCCCAGTACTCCGCAGGTCCGAGCGACTCAGAAACAGAAGGTCCGCTCAAGATGAAACTATGAGCGTATAGGGGGGAGGGAGGTGTATGATATATATGGACACAAAGTAGTGCCTTCAGCTGTATATTATTATATTACTCTTATATTACTATTATTAATTATGTATAGTAAAGTATTACAGAACATGTATTAATTCTATGTAATATTCCATTTATTGTGCACCATATTATGTATATAAATTATCACATTTATACTTTATGTATTCAGCTTGTGAATGCTGGCATCTGTATAGGCCAGCGCGTAGTAATACATAGATAGATGTAGAAGTAGTTAAGACTGAGTCCTGGTGGTGTGCCCACAGGCTTCCTGTGTCCTACTGTAATATTATCTCCCGTACGAGAATAGAACCTACTTTTAAAGACAACAAGTGTTTGTATATACCCTCAGTAGTATAGAACATTCTGTGGGTATCTGGCAATACGCTAGACATATATATTTCATTAGCCCAATAAAGCACTCGGACTTCTACATATAATCAACACCTCACCCCACCAGGATTCAAACCCACGATCATATAATTGTGGCCGGGGTATGCTACCTCTGGGCCACCAGGACAATAAAAGCAGTCAAAGTCTCTACTATATTTCACACAAAGCCTGTTCAACGACCTTATGGCTCCATGAACCTCTAATGGGGACCACCTGTGCCGCTTAGGTGATCAGAGCAACGTTTTGCAAATCCGGCTTCGAAACGAGGAACCATATATTTCATTAGCCCAATAAAGTACGCTGACTTCTACATATAATCAACACCTCACCACCACCAGGATTTGAACCCGCGATCTTATAATTGTGATCGGGGAACGCTATCTCTGGGCCACCAGGACAATAAAAGCAGTCCTAGACTCTGCTATATTTCACACAAAGCCTGTTCAAAGAGCTTATGGCGCCATGAACCTCTAATGGGGACCACCCGTGCTGCTTAGGTGATCAGAGCAACGTTTTACCAAATGCAGCTTCGAAACACAAGGATCCATATATATTTCATTAGCCCAATAAAGCATGCGGACTTCTACATATAATCAACACCTCACCCCACCAGGATTTGAACCCACGATCTTATAAAATTGTAGGCCGAGGGGGACGCTACCTCTGGGCCACCGAAGACAATAAAAGCAGTCCTAGACTCTGCTATATTTCACACAAAGCCTGTTCAACGAGCTTAAAACTCCGTAAACATCTATTGAGGGACCACCTGTGTGCAACCTTAGGTGATCAGAGCAACGTTTTACCAAATGCGGCTTCGAAACACGAGGATCCATATATATTTCATTAGCCCAATAAAGCACGCGGACTTCTTCATATAATCAACACCTCACCCCACCAGGATTCGAACCCATGATCTTCTAATTGTGACAGGGGATCGCTACCTCTGGGCCACCAGGACACTAAAAGCATTCCTAGACTCTGCTATATTTCACACAAAGCCTGTTCAACGAGCTTATGGCGCCGTGAACCTTTAATGAGGACCACCCGTGCTGCTTAGGTGATCAGAGCAACGTTTTACCAAATGCGGCTTCGAAACACGAGGATCCATATATATTTCATTTGCCCAATAAAGCATGCAGACTTCTACATATAATCAACACCTCATCCCACCAGGATTTGAACCCACAAACTTATAATTGTGACCGGTGAATGCTACCTCTGGGCCACCAGGACAATAAAAGCAGTCCTAGACTCTTCTGTATTTCACACAAAGCCTGTTCAACGAGCTTATGGCGCCGTGAACCTCTAATGGGGACCACCCGTGCCGCTTAGGTGATCAGAGCAACGTTTTACCAAATCCGGCTTCGAAACACGAGGATCCATATATATTTCATTAGCCAATAAAGCACTCGGACTTCTACATATAATCAACACCTCACCCATCCAGGATTCAAACCCACGATCTTATAATTGTGACCGGGGAACGCTACCTCTGGGCCACCAGGACAATAAAAGCAGTCCTAAACTCTGCTATATTTCACACAAAGCCTGTTCAATGAGCTTATGGCGCTGTGAACCACTATAGGAGACCACCCGTGCCGCGTAGGTGATCAGAGCAACGTTTTACCAAATGCGGCTTCGAAACACGAGGATCCATATATATTTCATTGGCCCAATAAAGCACGCGGACTTCTTCATATAATCAACACCTCACCCCACCAGGATTTGAACCCACGGTCTTATAATTATGACCGGGTGACGCTACCTCTGGGCCACCAGGAAACTAAAAGCATTCCTAGACTGTGCTATATTTCACACAAAGCCTGTTCAACGAGCTTATGGCGCCGTGAACCTCTAATAGGGACCACCTGTACTTAGCAGGTGATCAGAGCAACGTTTTTCCAAATGCGGCGAAACACGAGGATCCATATATATTTCAAGTAGCCCAATAAAGCATGCGGACTTCTACATATAATCAACACCTCACCCCACCAGGATTTGAAACCACGATCTTATAATTGTGACCGGGGGACGCTACCTCTGGGCCACCAGGAACAATAAAAGCAGTCCTAGACTCTGCTATATATCACACAAAGCCTGTTAAACGAGCTTAAGGCGCCGTAAACCTCTAATTAGGACCACCAGTGCCGCTTAGGTGATCAGAGCAACGTTTTACCAAATGCGGCTTCGAAACACGAGGATCCATATATATTTCATTAGCCCAATAAAGCACGCGGACTTCTTCATATAATCAACACCTCACCCCACCAGGATTCGGACTCACGATCTTCTAATTGTGACCGGGGATCGCTACCTCTGGGCCACCAGGACTCTAAAAGCATTCCTAGACTCTGCTATATTTCACACAAAGCCTGTTCAACGAGCTTATGGCGCCGTGAACCTCTAATGAGGACCACCCGTGCCGCTTAGGTGATCAGAGCAACGTTTTACCAAATACGGCTTCGAAACACGAGGTTCCATATATATTTCATTAGCCCAATAAAGCACGCGGACTTCTACATATAATCAACACCTCACCCCACCAGGATTTGAACCCACGATCTTATAATTGTGACCGGGGAACGCTACCTCTGGGCCACCATGAACAATAAAAGCAGTTCTAGACTCTGCTATATTTCACACAAAGCCTGTTCAACGAGCTTAAGGCACCGTAAACCTTTAATGAGGACCACCCGTGCCGCTTAGGTGATCAGAGCAACGTTTTACCAAATGCGGCTTCGAAACACGAGGATCCATATATATTTCATTAGCCCAATAAAGGACGCGGACTTCTTCATATAATCAACACCTCACCCCACCAGGATTCGAACCCACGATCTTCTAATTGTAGCGGGGTATGCCTCTGGGCCACCAGAACCCAATAAAAACAGTCAAAGTCTCTACTATATTTCACAAAGCCTGTTCAGCGACCTTATGGCTCCATAGCGAACCTCTAATGGGGACCACCCGTGTGCCGCTGGGTGATCAGAGCAACGTTTTACCAAATGCGGCTTCGAAATAGGAGAATCCATATATATTTCATTAGCCCAATAAAGCACGCGGACTTCTACATATTATCAACACCTCACCCCACCAGGATTTAAACCCAAGATCTTATATTTGTGACCGGGGAATGCTACCTCTGGGCCACCAGGAAAGAAAAGCAGTCCTAGACTCTGCTATATTTCACACAAAGCCTGTTCAGCGAGCTTATGGCGCATTGAACCTCTAATGGGGACCACCCGTGCCGCTTAGGTGATCAGAGCAACGTTTTACCAAATGCAGCTTCTCAACACGAGGATCCATATATATTTCATTAGCCCAATAAAGCATGCGGACTTCTTCATATAATCAACACCTCACCCCACCAGGATTCGAACCCACGATCTTCTAATTGTGACCGGTGAATGCTACCTCTGGGCCACCAGGACAATAAAAGCAGTCAAAGTCTCTACTATATTTCACACAAAGCCTGTTCAACGGCCTTATGGCTCCATGAACCTCTAATGGGGACCACCTGTGCCGCTTAGGTGATCAGAGCAACGTTTTACCAAATCCGACTTCGAAACACGAGGATCCATATATATTTCATTAGCCCAATAAAGCACGCAGACTTCTACATATAATCAACACCTCACCCCATCAGGATTTGAACCCACGATCTTATAATTGTGACCGGGGAATGCTACCTTTGGGCCACTAGGACAATAAAAGCATTCCTAGACTCTGCTATATTTCACACAAAGCCTGTTCAACGAGCTTATGGCGCTGTGAACCACTAAAGGGGACCACCCGTGCACGGCAGGTGATCAGAGCAACGTTTTACCAAATCCGGCTTCGAAACACGAGGATCCATATCTATTTCATTAGCGCAATAAAGCACGCACACTTCTACATATATTCAACACCTCACCCCACAAGGATTCGAACCCACGATCTTATAATTGTGACCGGGGAACGCTACCTCTGGGCCACCAGGACACTAAAAGCAATCCTACACTCTGTTATATTTCAAACAAAGCCTGTTCAACGAGCTTAAGGCGCCGTGAACCTCTAATGGGGACCACCAGTGCCGCTTAGGTGTTCAGAGTAACGTTTTACCAAATCCGGCTTCGAAACACGAGGATCCATATCTATTTCATTAGCCTAATAAAGCATGCGGGACTTCTACATATAATCAACACCTCTCCACCCCCTCTGGGTTGATACGATCTTATAATTGTGACGAGGACATACCTCTGGGCCACCAGGAACAATAAAAGCAGTCCTAGACTCTGCTATATTTCACACAAAGCCTGTTAAACGAGCTTAAGGCGCCGTAAACCTCTAATTAGGACCACCCGTGCCGCTTAGGTGATCAGAGCAACGTTTTAACAAATGCGGCTTCGAAACACGAGGATCCATATATATTTCATTAGCCCAATAAAGCATGCGGACTTCTTCATATAATCAACACCTCACCCCACCAGGATTCGGACCCACGATCTTCTAATTGTGACCGGGGATCGCTACCGCTGGGCCACCAGGACTCTAAAAGCATTCCTAGACTCTGCTATATTTCACACAAAGCCTGTTCAACGAGCTTATGGCGCCGTGAACCTCTAATGAGGACCACCCATGCCGCTTAGGTGATCAGAGCAACGTTTTACCAAATGCGGCTTCGAAACACGAGGTTCCATATATATTTCATTAGCCCAATAAAGCACGCGGACTTCTACATATAATCAACACCTCACCCCACCAGGATTTGATCCCACGTTCTTATAATTGTGACCGGGGGACGCTACCTCTGGGCCACCAGGAACAATAAAAGCAGTCCTAGACTCTGCTATATTTCACACAAAGCCTGTTCAACGAGCTTAAGGCACCGTAAACCTTTAATGAGGACCACCCGTGCCGCTTAGGTGATCAGAGCAACGTTTTACCAAATGCGGCTTCGAAACACGAGGATCCATATATATTTCATTAGCCCAATAAAGCACGCGGACTTCTTCATATAATCAACACCTCACCCCACCAGGATTCGAACCCACGATCTTCTAATTGTGGCCGGGGTATGCTACCTCTGGGCCACCAGGACAATAAAAGCAGTCAAAGTCTCTACTATATTTCACTCAAAGCCTGTTCAACGACCTTATGGCTCCATGAACCTCTGATCGGGACCACCCGTGCCGCTTAGGTGATCAGAGCAACATTTTACCAAATGCGGCTTCGAAATACGAGGATCCATATATATTTCATTAGCCCAATAAAGCACGCGGACTTCTTCATATAATCAACACCTCACCCCACCAGGATTTGAACCCACGATCTTCTAATTGTGACCGGGGGACGCTACCTCTGGGCCACCAGGAACAATAAAAGCAGTCCTAGACTCTGCTATATTTCACACAAAGCCTGTTCAACGAGCTTATGGCGCCGTGAACCTCTAATGAGGACCACCAGTGCCGCTTAGGTGATCAGAGCAAAGTTTTACCAAATCCGGCTTCGAAACACGAGGATCCATATATATTTCATTAGCCCAATAAAGCACGCGGACTTCTTTATATAATCAACACCTCACCCCACCAGGATTCGAACCCACGATCTTCTAATTGTGACTGTGGATCGCTACCTCTGCGCCACCAGGAAACTAAAAGCATTCCTAGACTCTGCTATATTTCACACAAAGCCTGTTCAACGAGCTTATGGCGCCGTGAACCTTTAATGAGGACCACCCGTGCTGCTTAGGTGATCAGAGCAACGTTTTACCAAATGCCGCTTCGAAACACGAGGATCCATATATATTTAATTAGCCCAATAAAGCACGCGGACTTGTACATATAATCAACACCTCATCCCACCAGGATTTGAACCCACGATCTTATAATTGTGACCGGGGAATGCTACCTCTGGGCCACCAGGACAATAAAAGCAGTCCTAGACTCTTCTATATTTCACATAAAGCCTGTTGAACGAGCTTATGGCGCCGTGAACCTCTAATGGGGACCACCCGTGCCGCTTAGGTGATCAGAGCAACGTTTTACCAAATGCGGCTTCGCAACACGAGGATCCATATATATTTCATTAGCCCAATAAAGCACGCGGACTTCTTCATATAATCAACACCTCACCCCACCAGGATTTGAACCCACGATCTTATGATTGTGACCGGGGAATGCTACCTCTGGGCCACCAGGATAATAAAAGCAGTCCTAGACTCTGCTATATTTCACACAAAGCCTGTTAAACGAGCTTATGGCGCCGTGAACCTCTAATGGGGACCACCCGTGCCGCTTAGGTGATCAGAGCAACGTTTTACCAAATGCTGCTTCGAAACACGAGGATCCATATATATTTCATTAGCCCAATAAAGCACACGGACTTTTACACATAATCAACACCTCACCCCACCAGGATTTGAACTCACGATCTTCTAATTGTGACAGGCGGAACGCTACCTCTGGGCCACCAGGACAATAAAAGCAGTCCTAGACTCTGCTATATTTCACACAAATCCTGTTCAACGAGCTTATGGCGCCGTGAACCTCTAATGAGGACCACCCGTGCCGCTTAGGTGATCAGAGCAACGTTTTACCAAATGCGGCTTCGAAACACGAGGTTCCATATATATTTCATTAGCCCAATAAAACACGCGGACTTCTACATATAATCAACACCTCACCCCACCAGGATTTGAACCCACGATCTTATAATTGTGACCGGGGGACGCTACCTCTGGGCCAAGGAACAATAAAAGCAGTCCTAGACTCTGCTATATTTCACACAAAGCCTGTTCAACGAGCTTAAGGCACCGTAAACCTTTAATGAGGACCACCCGTGCCGCTTAGGTGATCAGAGCAACGTTTTACCAAATGCGGCTTCGAAACACGAGGATCCATATATATTTCATTAGCCCAATAAAGCACGCGGACTTCTTCATATAATCAACACCTCACCCCACCAGGATTCGAACCCACGATCTTCTAATTGTGGCCGGGGTATGCTACCTCTGGGCCACCAGGACAATAAAAGCAGTCAAAGTCTCTACTATATTTCACACAAAGCCTGTTCAACGACCTTATGGCTCCATGAACCTCTAATGGGGACCACCCGTGCCGCTTAGGTGATCAGAGCAACGTTTTACCAAATGCGGCTTCGAAATACGAGGATCCATATATATTTCATTAGCCCAATAAATCACGCGGACTTCTTCATATAATCATCACGTCACCCCACCAGGATTTGAACCCACGATCTTCTAATTGTGACCGGGGGACGCTACCTCTGGGCCACCAGGACACTAAAAGCATTCCTAGACTCTGCTATATTTCACACAAAGCCTGTTCAACGAGCTTATGGCGCCGTGAACCTTTAATGAGGACCACTTATGCCGCTTAGGTGATCAGAGCAACGTTTTACCAAATGAGGCTTCGAAACACGAGGATCCATATATATTTCATTTGCCCAATAAAGCATGCAGACTTCCTCATATAATCAACACCTCATCCCACCAGGATTTGAACCCACAAACTTATAATTGTGACCGGTGAATGCTACCTCTGGGCCACCAGGACAATAAAAGCAGTCCTAGACTTGTCTGTATTTCACACAAAGCCTGTTCAACGAGCTTATGGCGCCGTGAACCTCTAATGGGGACCACCTGTGCCGCTTAGGTGATCAGAGCAACGTTTTACCAAATGCGGCTTCGGAACAAGAGGATCCATATATATTTCATTAGCCCAATAAAGCATGCGGACTTCAACATATAATCAACACCTCACCCCACCAGGATTCAAACCCACAATCTTATTATTGTGACCGGGGTATGCTACCTCTGGGCCACCAGGACAATAAAAGCAGTCAAAGTCTCTACTATATTTCACACAAAGCCTGTTCAACGACCTTATGGCTCCATGAACCTCTAATGGGGACCACCTGTGCCGCTTAGGTGATCAGAGCAACGTTTTACCAAATCCGACTTCGAAACACGAGGATCCATATATATTTCATTAGCCCAATAAAGCACGCAGACTTCTACATATAATCAACACCTCACCCCATCAGGATTTGAACCCACGATCTTATAATTGTCACCGGGGAATGCTACCTTTGGGCCACTAGGACAATAAAAGCATTCCTAGACTCTGCTATATTTCACACAAAGCCTGTTCAACGAGCTTATGGCGCTGTGAACCACTATAGGGGACCACCCGTGCCGCTTAGGTGATCAGAGCAACGTTTTATCAAATGCGGCTTCGAAACACGAGGATCCATATATATTTCATTAGCCCAATAAAGCACGCGGACTTCTTCATATAATCAACACCTCACCCCACCAGGACTCAAACCCACGATCTTCTAATTGTGACCGGGGAACGCTACCTCTGGGCCACCAGGACACTAAAAGCAGTCGTAGACACTGCTATGTTTCACACAAAGCCTGTTCAACGAGCATTTGGCGCCGTGAACCTCTAATGGGGACCACCCGTGCCGCTTAGGTGATCAGAGCAACGTTTTACCAAATGCGGCTTCGAAAGACGAGGATCCATATATATTTTATTAGCCCAATAAAGCATGCGGATCCCATATATAATCAACACCTCAACGTACCAGATTTGAAAACCATTTATCTTATAATTAGACTGACGCCACTTCTGGGGCCACCAGGAACAATAAAGCAGTCCTGCATCACAGTATTTCACATAAAGCCTGTTCCAACGAGCTGCGGGCGCCGTGAACTCCTAATGAGGGGACCACCCGTGCCGCTTTTTTTAGGTGATCAGAGCAACGTTTTACCAAATGCGGCTTCGAAACACGAGGTTCCATATATATTTCATTAGCCCAATAAAGCACGCGGACTTCTATATATAATCAACACCTCACCCCACCAGGATTTGAACCCACGATCTTATAATTGTGACCGGGGGACGCTACCTCTGGGCCACCAGGAACAATAAAAGCAGTTCTAGACTCTGCTATATTTCACACAAAGCCTGTTCAACGAGCTTAAGGCACCGTAAACCTTTAATGAGGACCACCCGTGCCGCTTTGGTGATCAGAGCAACGTTTTACCAAATGCGGCTTCGAAAACACGAGATCCATATATATTCTTAGTTGTTCACGAGATACGACTTCTTCTTAGTTATAATCAACACCTCACCCCACCAGGATTCGAACCCACTATTTTCTAATCGGTGGGTCAAGTATGCTACCTCTGGGCCACCAGGACAATAAAAGCAACAAGTCTTCACTATATTTCACACAAGCCTGTTCAACGACCTTATGGCTCCATGAACTTCAGCTGGAACCACCTGCAAGCCGCTTTCAGGTGATCAGAGCAACGTTTTACCAAATGCGGCTTCGAAATACGAGGATCCATATATATTTCATTAGCCCAATAAAGCACGCGGACTTGTACATATAATCAACACCTCATCCCACCAGGATTTTAACCCACGATCTTATAATTGTGACCGGGGAATGCTACCTCTGGGCCACTAGGACAATAAAAGGAGTCCTAGACTCTTCTATATTTCACACAAAGCTTGTTCAACGAGCTTATGGCGCCGTGAACCTCTAATGAGGACCACCCGTGCCGCTTAGGTGATCAGACCAACGTTTTACCAAATGCGGCTTCGAAACACGAGGATCCATATATATTTCATTAGCCCAATAAAGCACGCGGACTTGTACATATAATCAACACCTCATCCCACCAGGATTTGAAACAACGATCTTATATATGTGACCGGGGAATGCTACCTCTGGGCCACCAGGACAATAAAAGCAGTCCTAGACTCTTCTATATTTCACACAAAGCCTGTTGAACGAGCTTATGGCGCCGTGAACCTCTAATGGGGACCACCCGTGTCGCTTAGGTGATCAGAGCAACGTTTTACCAAATGCGGCTTCGCAACACGAGGATCCATATATATTTCATTAGCCCAATAAAGCACGTGGACTTCTACATATAATCAACACCTCACCCCACCAGGATTAAAACCCACGATCTTATAATTGTGACCGGGGTATGCTACCTCTGGGCCACCAGGACAATAAAAGCAGTCCAAGTCTCTACTATATTTCACACAAAGCCTGTTCAACGACCTTATGGCTCCATGAACCACTAATGAAGACCACCTGTGCCGCTTAGGTGATCAGAGCAACGTTTTACTAAAACCGGCTTCGAAACACGAGTATCCATATATATTTCATTAGCCCAATAAAGCACGCAGACTTCTACATATAATCAACACCTCACCCCACCAGGATTTGAACCCACGATTATATAATTGTGACCGGGGAATGCTACCTCTGGGCCACTAGGACAATAAAAGCAGCCCTAGACTCTGCTATATTTCACACAAAGCCTTTTCAACGAGCTTATGGCACTGTGAACCACTATAGGGGACCACCCGTGCCGCTTAGGTGATCAGAGCAACGTTTTACCAAATGCGGCTTCGTAACACGAGGATCCATATATATTTCATTAGCCCAATAAAGCACGCAGACTTTTACACATAATCAACACCTCACCCCACCAGGATTTGAACTCACGATCTTCTAATTGTGACAGGCGGAACGCTACCTCTGGGCCACCAGGACAATAAAAGCAGTCCTAGACACTGCTATATTTCACACAAAGCCTGTTCAACGAGATTATGGCGCCGTGAACCTCTAATGGGGACCACCCGTGCTGCTTAGGTGATCAGAGCAATATTTTACCAAATGCGGCTTGGAAACACGAGGATCCATATATATTTCATTATCCCAATAAAGCACGCGGACTTCTACATATAATCAACACCTCACCCCACCAGGATTTGAACCCATGATCTTATAACTGTGACCGGGGAACGGTGCCTCTGAACCACCAGGAAACTAAAAGCAGTCCTAGATTGTTATATTTCACACAAAGCCTGTTGAATGAGCTTATGGCGCCGTGAACCTCTAATGGGGACCACCCTTGCACCTTAGGTGATGAGAGCAACGTTTTACCATATCCAGCTTGGAAACACCAGTATCCATATATATTTCATTAGCCCAATAAAGCACTCGGACTTCTACATATAATCAATACCTCACCCCACCAGGATTCAAACCCACGATCTTATAATTGTGGCCGGGGTATGCTACCTCTGGGCCACCAGGCCAATAAAAGCAGTCCAAGTCTCTACTATTTTTCACACAAAGCCTGTTCAAAGACCTTATGGCTCCATGAACCTCTAATGGGGACCACCTGTGCCGCTTAGGTGATCAGAGCAACGTTTTACCAAATCCGGCTTCGAAACACAAGGATCCATATGTATTTCATTAGCCCAATAAAGCACGCGGTCTTCTACATATAATCAAAACCTCACCCCACCAGGATTTGAACCCACGATCTTATAATTGTGACCGGGGAACGCTACCTCTGGGCCACCAGGACAATAAAAGCAGTCCTACACTCTGCTATATTTCACACAAATCCTGTTCAACGAGCTTATGGCGCCGTGAACCTCTAATGGGGACCTCCCGTGCTGCTTAGGTGATCAGAGCAACGTTTTTCCAAATGCGGCTTCGAAACACGAGGATCCAAATATATTTCATTAGCCCAATAAAGCACTCGGACTTCTACATATAATCAACACCTCACCCCACCAGGATTCAAACCCACGATCTTATAATTGTGACCGGGGTATGCTACCTCTGGGCCACCAGGACAATAAAAGCAGTCCAAGTCTCTACTATATTTCACACAAAGCCTGTTCAACGACCTTATGGCTCCATGACCCACTAATGGGGACCACCTGTGTCGCTTAGGTGATCAGAGCAACGTTTTACCAAAACCGGCTTCGAAACACGAGGATCCATATATATTTAATTCGCCCAATAAAGCACGCAGACTTCTACATATAATCAACACCTCACCCCACCAGGATTTGAACCCACGATCTTATAATTGTTACCGGTGAATGCTACCTCTGGGCCACTAGGACAATAGAAGCAGTCCTAGACTCTGCTATATTTCACACAAAGCCTGTTCAACGAGCTTATGGCGCTGTGAACCACTATAGGGGACCAACCGTGCCGCTTAGGTGATCAGAGCAACGTTTTACCAAATGCGGCTTCGAAACACAAGGATCCATATATATTTCATTAGCCCAATAAAGCACGTGGAGTTCTACATATAATCAACACCTCATCCCACCAGGATTTGAACCCCCGATCTTATAATTGTGACCGGGGGACGCTACCTCTGGGCCACGAGGAACAATAAAAGCAGTCCTAGACTCTGCTATATTTTACACAAAACCTGTTCAACGAGCTTAAGGCGCCGTAAACCTCTAATGAGGACCACCCGTGCCGCTTAGGTGATCAGAGCAACGTTTTACCAAATGCGGCTTCGAAACACGAGGATCCATATATATTTCATTAGCCCAATAAAGCACGCGGACTTCATCATATAATAACACCTCACCCCACCAGGATTTGAACCCACGATCTTCTAATTGTGACGGGGAACGCTACCTCTGGGCCACCAGGACAATAAAAGCAGTCCTAGACTCTGCTATATTTCACACAAAGCCTGTTCAACGAGCTTATGGCGCTGTGAACCACTATAGGGGACCACCCGTGCCGCTTAGGTGATCAGAGCAAAGTTTTACCAAATGCCGGCTTCGAAACACGAGGATCCATATATATTTCATTAGCCCAATAAAGCACGCGGACTTGTACATATAATCAACACCTCATCCCACCAGGATTTGAACCCACGATCTTATAATTATGACCGGGGAATGCTACCTCTGGGCCACCAGGACAATAAAAGCAGTCCTAGACTCTTCTATATTTCACACAAAGCCTGTTCAACGAGCTTATGGCGCCGTGAACCTCTAATGGGGACCACCCGTGCCGCTTAGGTGATCAGAGCAACGTTTTAACAAATGCGGCTTCGAAACACGAGGATCCATATATATTTTATTAGCCCAATAAAGCACGCGGACTTCTTCATATAATCAACACCTCACCCCACCAGGATTTGAACCCACGATCTTATAATTGTGACCGAATGCTACCTTCTGGGGCCACCAGGACAATAAAAGCAGTCCTACACTCTGCTATATTTCACACAAACTCTGTTCAACGAGCTTATGGCGCCGTGAACCTCTAATGGGGACCTCCTGTGCTGCTTTAGGTGATCAGAGATAAACGTTTTTCCAAATGCGTTTGAAACACGCAGGATCCAAATATATTTCATTAGGCCCAATAAAGCACCTCGGACTTCTACATATAATCAACACCTCACCCCACCAGGATTCAAATCCACGATCTTATAATTGTGACCGGGGTATGCTACCTCTGGGTCACCAGGACAATAAAAGTAGTCCAAGTCTCTACTATATTTCACACAAAGCCTGTTCAACGACCTTATGGCTCAATGAACCACTAATGGGGACCACCCGTGCTGCTTAGGTGATCAGAGAAACGTTTTACCAAAACCGGCTTCGAAACACGAGGATCCATATATATTTCATTAGCCCAATAAAGCACGCAGACTTCTACATATAATCAACACCTCACCCCACCAGGATTTGAACCCACGATCTTATAATTGTTACCGGTGAATGCTACCTCTGGGCCACTAGGACAATAGAAGCAGTCCTAGACTCTGCTATATTTCACACAAAGCCTGTTCAACGAGCTTATGGCGCTGTGAACCACTATAGGGGACCACCCGTGCCGCTTAGGTGATCAGAGCAACGTTTTACCAAATGCGGCTTCGAAACACAAGGATCCATATATATTTCATTAGCCCAATAAAGCACGCGGACTTGTACATATAATCAACACCTCATTCCACCAGGATTTGAACCCACGATCTTATAATTGTGACCGGGGAATGCTACCTCTGGGCTACTGTGACAATAAAAGCAGTCCTAGACTCAACTATATATCAAACAAAGCCGATCAACGAGCTTATGGCGCCGTAAACCTCTAATGGGGACCACCCGTGCCGCTTAGATGATCAGCGCAACGTTTTACCAAATGCGGCTTCGAAACACGAGGATCCATATATTTCATTAGCCCAATAAAGCACGCGGACTTCTACATATAATCAACACCTCACCCCACCAGGATTTGAACCCACGATCTTATAATTGTTACCGGTGAATGCTACCTCTGGGCCACTAGGACAATAGAAGCAGTCCTAGACTCTGCTATATTTCACACAAAGCCTGTTCAACGAGCTTATGGCGCTGTGAACCACTATAGGGGACCACCCGTACCGCTTAGGTGATCAGAGCAACGTTTTACCAAAACCGGCTTCGAAAAACGAGGATCCTGTTAGATGTTCTGGGTAATATGTTCTATATACAGGAGAGAACACAAACACCTGTATAGTTTTGTAGGTTCGGTTTACTGGATAAGAGTATGTACACAGAGGTGGGTAGCACTGCTCCCTAGCTAAGGTCCTGGTCAACTACCATAGACGACGTATGGCAAGTGATACATTAGCAGCTTCCATACGTCGCCAGGCACATTAATTAAGCGTGTGGGATATGGTAATAACATTGCCACACGCTGCTAGCTAGGCTGAATAAATATAAATGGAGCACATACATAATATACATACATGATACATAATCCAGCATACATAATATACATACACCTCCCTCCCCCCTATACGCTCATAGCAAAGTCTTGAGCGGACCTCTTCTTCTGGATCCGTTCTGAGCGTCGAGGGACTTCATCACTGGGAAGGGTATGGGACTCAACACTGGTGGCGGGGCCAGCAGAAGGCAGTGTTACGGGGCGGAGAAAACGGCGGTTCCTCCACCACACGCGACCACTGGGTAACCGCACCTGGTAGTCCCGTGACCTGCCGAGACCCATGACTACGCCTACTTTGTCCCAACGTAGGGAGGTCGGGTCCTGAACACGGACTTGGGTACCGACACTCAACCTGGGGAGAGAACGGGCGTGGTCGTTGTAGCGGGCGACGACGTCCTGAACACGTTCGGCGGCTCGGCGATCACAATCCTCTGTCTTAGCCTGCCACTCCTTGGAGAAGGATTGAGGGTGAGCAGGGACACAAGAACGAAGGGGGCGCCCATACAAAACCTGGGCCGGGGAGCGTCCGGTGTAGTTGGGTGTGTTGCGGAGTTCAAGAAGACCCGGGTCGAAGGCCTCGCAGTCAATATTCCCAAAAGGGGCCACCTTAAGGATGAGGTGCTTCAAAGATTTGACAGCAGCCTCAGCGTGGCCGTTGGACTGCGGGTAATGGGGCGATGACAACACATGCCGGACTCCCCATCGGTCAAGGAACGCAGCAAAGTCCCGGCTTGTGAACTGAGGCCCTCCGTCGGTTCGCAGGCGTACAGGAACGCCCACGTCACGGAAGTAGTGGCGGAACTTGCTGATGGTGGCGGCAGACGTCGTGTCATTACCGCCCTTGATGACAACCGGCCAACCAGAGAGACGGTCGACGATAACCAGGAAGGACTTTCCTGACACACAGAAAAAGTCGGCCGACACAGACTCAAAGGGGCGGGTGGGGTTGTCGTCACTCATGAAGGGTACCTGCTGCTGGCTGGGTTGTAATACGTGGCGGGGCTTACACACCTGGACAGCATTGGAGATGTCGGGGTCGATGCCAGGCCGGAACACAGTCTGTCGTGCACGTCGTTTGGTGGCCTCAGCTCCACGGTGACTGTCGTGAAGGCGAGCCAAGGCGTGGGGACGTGATGCAGCAGGGACAACTACCGAAGGAGAGGTGTCACTGGCCAGAGGTAGGGGTAGGGCGGCAGCAGGGTAGTTGCTGCTCCCTTCGTGCACCCTGTTGGCGTAATTTACCTCGAGAATCGGTGTTGGGAAGTCCTGGGAGATGATGGCCAACTCTTGACAATGTCTGTAGGACAGCAAGGGAGTCGGGACACCATTATGCACGTCAATCCAGGCCTGACACGACCTGTTGCCAAAGGTGACATGTGCATAGAGTGAGCCCAGGGCTGGGGCCATCTGTGAACCATCTGCCATGACGCAGAGGTCCTCGGGAGGCGGTCCTAGATCGCAAATGCTGGGGACCGATGACTGTAGCATCAGCGCCGGTGTCGGGCAACATCTGAAGACGGGATGACACACCGCCGTAGGTCACGATGACGCTGATGTACTGGGGGACTTTGGTCCTGGGATGCGAGGAGTACACCCTCCTAAAATGGGTCGGGCTTTGTCCAGGGTCGTCGTGCCTCTGATTTGGCGACTGTGGGCGGCCCTCACTGGTAGAAGGGCGCCGAAGCTTCCGCCGACGCTGTCCCTTGGGTTCGTGGGTAGGGCAACACTTGTCATAGTGGCCCAGACGACCGCACACATTGCACTGTACGTACTTAGCTGGGCACCGCACTGTGAGCGACCAGTGGCCCATACGGTCACAACTGTTGCAGGTAGACTGAGCAGCTGGACATACCTGTGTTCCGTGCTGCTTACCACAGTTGTTGCAAAATGAACCGGGCGTGGACGTGGTGGGCGAAGGCGTAGGAGCAGACTTCTTGTCCTTCTTGTACCGGGAAACAGCGCGTACAGCTGTAGGGGGAGCTCGGATGGCAGAGGTGGCACACCTGGCAGCCTCATAGGAGCGACATATCGTCAACACATCCTGAAGAGAAGAGGAAGAGTCGAGGGAGGTGAGGCGTTGGACAAGTTCCTCGTCCTTAACACCCATCAGGATCACCTGCTTCAACTGGGTCTCCTCGCACTGCTGGTGGTGGCCTAAACATATATCTACCTCTTCCGAGGCTCTCTTAAGACGTACATAAAAAGCGTCAAAAGACTCACCCTCCATCTGTCTGCAGCTAAACAATTCCCTCCTGCGCAGAGCTTCATTCTGCTGTCCTTTGATGTGCCGTTGTAGAACGTCCAGTACCTCCTCTACAGACAGCGAAGAGGTTGGGGGTACCTGCAACGTATGTTCTAAGACACGCTGAACTTCCAAGGACAGGCACATACGCAGCTGGATGAGTTGTTTAGGCTGTGACAAACTCTGGAGATCCACCATTGTAGCATAATCAGCCCACCGCCGCCGCCATTCGCGAAAAGTCTGGAAATTTACATCAGGCTCCAAGATGGGCGGTGTTTGAGCTGCTGCTTTAGGTGGGGCTGGGGGGCGTGAAGGAAGCATGGATGAGGTATCTGAACCATTCAGTACCGAGGCAGTGTTAGAGCCAGGGGCTTGGTTAACAGTGAGGCGAGATATCAAGGCTTCAAACCGTGCACTGTCTTCCATTCTCCGTTGGTGGTCTCGTTCTGCCTCTGCTTGCCTTCTGTGCTCATCCGCCAAACGTCTGTGAGCTTCATCCTCGCGTCTCTCATCTCTCATAAACTTCATTAAGGCAATTATCTCTGGAGATAACGCTGAATGGTGAGGTGAAGGGCTGCGCGATGTTGTGGGAGCTGGGGTGTCATGGTCAGCCTGGTCATCCATCTCTGGGGGACTATCATCCGCTTGACTCATCCAGGCGCTGGGTCCACGGCTACGTAAGGCATGAGACATAACTACTTTATCTGTGTACTGTGTCTTAAATCAGTGTTGACCGGTCAGCCCGTCGTATCAACAAGATTTCAGACAAAAAATTTAATTAAATACACAGATAAGTAGGTTATATATATAAAATATATATAAGAAACCGCGCGGTCAGCAAGTGTTAGTACATGTATGTGTGTGTGTCCCACGCAAGGAGAGCGTCTCGCCCCAGCTGTGAGGGGGGGTGGAGGCGGCGCTGTGAGGGAGGGGGGTGGAGATAGGAGTAGCTCAGTCACTCTCTGTAAACGGTCAGAGGAGGGTGCGCTGAGCTCTACACCCCACAAATGCCCAGAACATGCCGTATACCTTGGAAATCCGTTCGAACAAGGTCACACATGAATGGCACGAAACACACAATGCACTAAACACTTCACAGAAAATCACTGTCACTGACACTGCTCAAAGTTGCGAAATTCTTCGAGGGATGACGCGGGGTTGACCCAAGGCGGGGATCCATCAGCCGGCTTTCCACAAACTTGCACTAATCACTCGTAATAATCCAGTAAAACTACGCACTGCGCCATGTTAGATGTTCTGGGTAATAAGTTCTATATACAGGAGAGAACACAAACACCTGTATAGTTTTGTAGGTTCGGTTTACTGGATAAGAGTATGTACACAGAGGTGGGTAGCACTGCTCCCTAGCTAAGGTCCTGGTCAACTACCATAGACGACGTATGGCAAGTGATACATTAGCAGCTTCCATACGTCGCCAGGCACATTAATTAAGCGTGTGGGATATGGTAATAACATTGCCACACGCTGCTAGCTAGGCTGAATAAATATAAATGGAGCACATACATAATATACATACATGATACATAATCCAGCATACATAATATACATACAGATCCATATATATTTCATTAGCCCAATAAAGCACTCAGACTTCTACATATAATCAACACCTCACCCCACCAGGATTTGAACCCACGATCTTATAATTGTGACCGGGGAATGCTACCTCTGGGCCACTAGGACAATAAAAGCCCCCCTAGACTCTGCTATATTTCACACAATGCCTTTTCAACGAGCTTATGGCGCTGTGAACCACTATAGGGGACCACCCGTGCCGCTTAGGTGATCAGAGCAACGTTTTACCAAAATCGGCTTCGAAACACGAGGATCCATATATATTTCATTAGCCCAATAAAGCATGCAGACTTCTACATATTATCAACACCTCACCCCACCAGGATTCGAACCCACGATCTTATAATTGTGACCGGGGAATGATACCTCTGGGCCACCAGGACAATAAAAGCAATCCTAGACTCTGCTATATTTCACACAAAGCCTGTTAAACGAGCTTATGGCGCCGTGAACCTCTAATGGGGACCACTCGTGCCGCTTAGGTGTTCAGAGCAACGTTTTACCAAATGCGGCTTCGAAACACGAGGATCCATATATATTTCATTAGCCCAATAAAGCACGCGGACCTTAACACATAATCAACACCTCACCCCACCAGGATTTGAACCCATGATCTTATAACTGTGACCGGGGAACGGTGCCTCTGAACCACCAGGAAACTAAAAGCAGTCCTAGACTGATATATTTCACACAAAGCCTGTTGAATGAGCTTATGGCGCCGTGAACCTCTTATTGGGACCAGCAGTGCCGCTTAGGTTATCAGAGCAACGTTTTACCAAATCTGGCTTGGAAACTCGAGGATCCATATATATTTCAATCGCCCAATAAAGCACGCGGACTTCTACATATAATCAAAACCTCACCCCACCAGGATTTGAACCCACGATCTTATAATTGTGACCGGGGAACGCTACCTCTGGGCCACCAGGACAATAAAAGTAGTCCTACACTCTGCTAAAATTCACACAAATCCTGTTCAACGAGCTTATGGCGCCGTGAACCTCTAATGGGGACCACCCGTGCTGCTTAGGTGATCAGAGCAACGTTTTTCCAAATGCGGCTTCGAAACACGAGGATCCAAATATATTTCATTAGCCCAATAAAGCACTCGGACTTCTACATATAATCAACACCTCACCCCACCAGGATTCAAACCCACGATCTTATAATTGTGACCGGGGAACGCTACCTCTGGGCCACCAGGACAATAAAAGCAGTCCTAGACTCTGCTAAATTTCACACAAATCCTGTTCAACGAGCTTATGGCGCCGTGAACCTCTAATGGGGACCACCCGTGCTGCTTAGGTGATCAGAGCAACGTTTTTCCAAATGCGGCTTCGAAACACGAGGATCCAAATATATTTAATTAGCCCAATAAAGCACTCGGACTTCTACATATAATCAACACCTCACCCCACCAGGATTCAAACCCACGATCTTATAATTGTGACCGGGGTATGCTACCTCTGGGCCACCAGGACAATAAAAGCAGTCCTAGACTCTACTATATTTCACACAAAGCCTGTTCAACGACCTTATGGCGCCGTGAATCTCTAATGGGGACCACCTTTGCCCCTTAGGTGATCAGAGCAACGTTTTACCATATCCGGCTTGGAAACACAAGTATCCATATATATTTCATTAGCCCAATAAAGCACTCGGACTTCTACATATAATCAATACCTCACCCCACTAGGATTCAAACCCACGATCTTATAATTGTGACCGGGGAACGCTACCTCTGGGCCACCAGGACACTAAAAGCAGTCCTAGACTCTGCTATGTTTCATACAAAGCCTGTTCAACGAGCTTTTGGCGCCGTGAACCTCTAATGGGGACCACCCGTGCCGCTTAAGTGATCAGAGCAACGTTTTTCCAAATGCGGCTTCGAAACACGAGGATCCATATATATTTCATTAGGCCAATAAAGCACGCGGAGTTCTACATATAATCAACACCTCATCCCACTAGGATTTGAACCCACGATCTTATAATTGTGACCGGGAGACGCTACCTCTGGGCCACCAGGAACAATAAAAGCAGTCCTAGACTCTGCTATATTTCACACAAAGCCTGTTCAACGAGATTATGGCGCCGTGAACTTCTAATGGGGACCACCCGTGCTGCTTAGGTGATCAGAGCAATGTTTTTCCAAATGCGGCTTCGAAACACGAGGATCCATATATATTTTATTAGCCCAATAAAGCACGCGGACTTCTTCATATAATCAACACCTCACCCCACCAGGATTTGAACCCACGATCTTATAATTGTGACCGGGAATGCTACCTCTGGGCCACCAGGACAATAAAAGCAGTCCTAGACTCTGCTATATTTCACACAAAGCCTGTCTAACGAGATTATGGCGCCGTGAACTCTAATGGGGACCACCTTGCTGCTTAGGTGATCAGAGCAATGTTTTACCAAATGCTTCAAACACGAGGGATCCATATATATTTCATTATCCCATCAAAGCACGCGATTCTACATATAATCAACGCCTCACCCGACAAGGATTTGAAGCCACGATCTTATAATTGTGACCGGGTAACGCTACCTCTGGGCCACCAGGACAATAAAAGCAGTCCTAGACTCTTCTATATTTCACACAAAGCCTGTTCAACGAGCTTGTGGCGCCGTGAACCTCTCATTGGGACCACCTCTGCCGCTTAGGTGATCAGAGCAACATTTTACCAAATGCGGCTTCGAAACACGAGGATCCATATATATTTCATTAGCCCAATAAAGCACGCGGACTTCTACATATAATCAACACCTCACCCCACCAGGATTCAAACCCACGTTCTTATAATTGTGACCGGGGTATGCTACCTCTGGGCCACCAGGACAATAAAAGCAGTCCAAGTCTCTACTATATTTCATACAAAGCCTGTTCAACGACCTTATGGCTCCATGACCCACTAATGGGGACCACCTGTGCCGCTTAGGTGATCAGAGCAACGTTTTACCAAAACCGGCTTCGAAACACGAGGATCCATATATATTTCATTAGCCCAATAAAGCACTCAGACTTCTACATATAATCAACACCTCACCCCACAAGGATTTGAACCCACGATCTTGTAATTGTGACCGGGGAATGCTACCTCTGGGCCACTAGGACAATAAAAGCCCCCTAGACTCTGCTATATTTCACACAATGCCTTTTCAACGAGCTTATGGCGCTGTGAACCACTATAGGGGACCACCCGTGCCGCTTAGGTGATCAGAGCAACGTTTTACCAAAACCGGCTTCGAAACA
Organism: Homarus americanus; assembly: GCF_018991925.1. NCBI lineage: Eukaryota > Metazoa > Arthropoda > Malacostraca > Decapoda > Nephropidae > Homarus > Homarus americanus. The sequence goes on along the minus strand of NW_024740594.1, from coordinate 57,435 downwards.
CGAGGATCCATATATATTTCATTAGCCCAATAAAGCACACAGACTTCTACATATAATCAACACCTCACCCCACCAGGATTCGAACCCACGATCTTATAATTGTGACCGGGGAATGCTACCTCTGGGCCACCAGGACAATAAAGCAATCCTAGACTCTGCTATATTTCACACAAAGCCTGTTAAACGAGCTTATGGCGCCGTGAACCTCTAATGGGGACCACCCGTGCCGCTTAGGTGTTCAGAGCAACGTTTTACCAAATGCGGCTTCGAAACACGAGGATCCATATATATTTCATTAGCCCAATAAAGCACGCGGACCTTAACACATAATCAACACCTCACCCCACCAGGATTTGAACCCATGATCTTATAACTGTGACCGGGGAACGGTGCCTCTGAACCACCAGGAAAATAAAAGCAGTCCTAGACTGTTATATTTCACACAAAGCCTGTTGAATGAGCTTATGGCGCCGTGAACCTCTTATTGGGACCAGCAGTGCCGCTTAGGTTATCAGAGCAACATTTTACCTAATCTGGCTTGGAAACTCGAGGATCCATATATATTTCAATCGCCCAATAAAGCACGCGGACTTCTACATATAATCAAAACCTCACCCCACCAGGATTTGAACCCACGATCTTATAATTGTGACCGGGGAACGCTACCTCTGGGCCACCAGGACAATAAAAGTAGTCCTACACTCTGCTAAAATTCACACAAAGCCTGTTCAACGAGCTTATGGCGCCGTGAACCTCTAATGGGGACCAATCTGCGTTGCTTAGGTGATCAGAGAACAAAAGCCAAATCCGGCTTCGAAACACGAGAATCCATATATATTTCATTAGCCCAATAAAGCACGCGGACTTCTACATATAATCAAAACCTCACCCCACCAGGATTTGAACCCACGATCTTATAATTGTGACAGGGAAACGCTACCTCTGGGCCACCAGGACAATAAAAGCAGTCCTACACTCTGCTATATTTCACACAAATCCTGTTCAACGAGCTTATGGCGCCGTGAACCTCTAATGGGGACCTCCCGTGCTGCTTAGATGATCAGAGCAACGTTTTTCCAAATGCGGCTTCGAAACACGAGGATCCAAATATATTTCATTTGCCCAATAAAGCACTCGGACTTCTATATATAATCAACACCTCACCCCACCAGGATTCAAACCCACGATCTTATAATTGTGACCGGGGTATGCTACCTCTGGGCCACCAGGACAATAAAAGCAGTCCTAGCCTCTACTATATTTCACACAAAGCCTGTTCAACGACCTTATGGCGCCGTGAATCTCTAATGGGGACCACCCTTGTCCCTTAGGTGATCAGAGCAACGTTTTACCATATCCGGCTTGGAAACACGAGTATCCATATATATTTCATTAGCCCAATAAAGCACTCGGACTTCTACATATAATCAATACCTCACCCCACTAGGATTCAAACCCACGATGTTATAATTGTGACCGGGGAACGCTACCTCTGGGCCACCAGGACACTAAATGCAGTCCTAGACTCTGCTATGTTTCACACAAAGCCTGTTCAACGAGCTTTTGGCGCCGTGAACCTCTAATGGGGACCACACGTGCCGCTTAAGTGATCAGAGCAACGTTTTTCCAAATGCGGCTTCGAAACACGAGGATCCATATATATTTCATTTGGCCAATAAAGCACGCGGAGTTCTACATATAATCAACACCTCATCCCACCAGGATTTGAACCCACGATCTTATAATTGTGACCGGGAGACGCTACCTCTGGGCCACTAGGAACAATAAAAGCAGTCCTAGACTCTGCTATATTTCACACAAAGCCTGTTCAACGAGAATATGGCGCCGTGAACCTCTAATGGGGACCACCCGTGCTGCTTAGGTGATCAGAGCAATGTTTTTCCAAATGCGGCTTCGAAACACGAGGATCCATATATATTTCATTAGCCCAATAAAGCACGCGGACTTCTACACATAATCAACACCTCACCCCACCAGGATTTGAACTCAAGATCTTCTAATTGTGACAGGCGGAACGCTACCTCTGGGCCACCAGGACAATAAAAGCAGTCCTAGACTCTGCTATATTTCACACAAAGCCTGTTCAACGAGATTATGGCGCCGTGAACCTCTAATGGGGACCCCCGTGCTGCTTAGGTGATCAGAGCAATGTTTTTCCAAATGCGGCTTCGAAAAACGAGGATCCATATATATTTCATTATCCCAATGAAGCACGCAGACTTCTACATATAATCAACACCTCACCCCACAAGGATTTGAACCCATGATCTTATAACTGTGACCGGGGAACGGTGCCTCTGAACCACCAGGAAACTAAAAGCAGTCCTAGATTGTTATATTTCACACAAAGCCTGTTGAATGAGCATATGGCGCCGTGAACCTCTTATTGGGACCAGCAGTGCCGCTTAGGTTATCAGAGCAACGTTTTACCAAATCTGGCTTGGAAACTCGAGGATCCATATATATTTCAATCGCCCAATAAAGCACTGCGGACTTCTACATATAATCAAAACCTCACCCCACCAGGATTTGAACCCACGATCTTTTAATTGTGACCGGGGAACGCTACCTCTGGGCCACCAGGACAATAAAAGCAGTCCTACACTCTGCTATATTCCACACATATCCTGTTCAACGAGCTTATGGCGCCGTGAACCTTTAATGAGGACCACCCGTGCCGCTTAGGTGATCAGAGCAAAGTTTTACCAAATGCGGCTTCGAAACACGAGGATCCATATATATTTCATTAGCCCAATAAAGCACGCAGACTTCTACATATAATCAACACCTCACCCCACCAGGATTTGAACCCACGATCTTATAATTGTTACCGGTGAATGCTACCTCTGGGCCACTAGGACAATAAAAGCAGTCCTAGACTCTGCTATATTTCACACAAAGCCTGTTCAACGAGCTTATGGCGCTGTGAACCACTATTGGGGACCACCCGTGCTGCTTAGGTGATCAGAGCAACGTTTTACCAAATGCGGCTTCGAAACACGAGGATCCATATATATTTCATTAGCCCAATAAAGCATGCGGAGTTCTTCATATAATCAAAACCTCACCCCACCAGGATTCGAACCCACGATCTTCTAATTGTGACCGGGGAACGCTACCTCTGGGTCACCAGGACACTAAAAGCAGTCCTAGACTCTGCTATGTTTCGCACAAAGCCTGTTCAACAAGCTTTTGGCGCCGTGAACCTCTAATGGGGACCACCCTTGCCGCTTAGGTGATCAGAGCAACGTTTTACCAAATGCGGCTTCGAAACACGAGGATCCATATATATTTCATTAGCCCAATAAAGCACGCGGAGTTCTACATATAATCAACACCTCACCCCATCAGGATTTGAACCCATGATTTTATAACTGTGACCGGGGAACGGTGCCTCTGAACAACCAGGAAACTAAAAGCAGTCCTAGACTGTTATATTTCACACAAAGCCTGTTCAACGACCTTATGGCTCCATGAACCACTAATGGGGACCACCGGTGCCGCTTAGGTGATCAGAGCAACGTTTTACCAAAACCGGCTTCGAAACACGAGGATCCATATATATTTCATTAGCCCAATAAAGCACGCAGACTTCTACATATAATCAACACCTCACCCCACCAGGATTTGAACCCACAATCTTATAATTGTGACAGGGGAATGCTACCTCTGAACCACTAGGACAATAAAAGCAGCCCTAGACTCTGCTATATTTCACACAAAGCCTGTTCAACGAGCTTATGGCGCCGTGAACCTCTAATGAGGACCACCCGTGCCGCTTAGGTGATCAGAGCAACGTTTTACCAAATGCGGCTTCGAAACACGAGGATCCATATATATTTCATTAGCCCAATAAAGCACGCGGACCTTAACACATAATCAACACCTCACCCCACCAGGATTTGAACCCATGGTCTTATAACTGTGACCGGGGAACGGTGCCTCTGAACCACTAGGAAACTAAAAGCAGTCCTAGACTGTTATGTTTCACACAAAGCCTGTTGAATGAGCTTATGGCGCCGTGAACCTCTTATTGGGACCAGCAGTGCCGCTTAGGTTATCAGAGCAACGTTTTACCAAATCTGGCTTGGAAACTCGGGGATCCATATATATTTCAATCGCCCAATAAAGCACGCGGACTTCTACATATAATCAAAACCTCACCCCACCAGGATTTGAACCCACGATCTTATAATTGTGACCGGGGAACGCTACCTCTTGGCCACCAGGACAATAAAAGCAGTCCTACACTCTGCTAAATTTCACACAAATCCTGTTCAACGAGCTTATGGCGCCGTGAACCTCTAATGGGGACCACCCGTGCTGCTTAGGTGATCAGGTAACGTTTTTCCAATGTGACCCCGAAACACGAGGATCCAAATATATTTAATTAGCCCAATAAAGCACTGGGACTTCTACATATAATCAACACCTCACCCCACCAGGATTCAAACCCACGATCTTATAATTGTGACCAGGGAATGCTACCTGTGGACCACCAGGACACTAAAAGCAGTCCTAGACTCAGCTATTTTTCAAACAAAGCTTGTTCAACGAGCTTATGGCGCCGTGAATCTCTACAGAGGACCACCAGTGCCGCATAGGCGTTCAGAATAACGTTTTACCAAATCCGGCTTCGAAACACGAGGATCCATATATATTTCATTAGCCCAATAAAGCACGCGTACTTCTACATATAATCAACACCTCACCCCCACCAGGATTCTAAACCCACGATCTTATAATTGTGACCGGGAAATAGCTACCTCCTGGGCCTGGGACACTAAAAGCAGTCTAGACTCTGCTTATGTTTCACACAAAACTGTTCAGCAGGCTTTTTGGTGGCCGTGAACCTCTAATAAGGGACCACCCGTGCAGCAAGTGATCAGGCAACGTTTTTTTCCATCTTGACTTCGAAACCACGAGGATCCATATATATATTTCATTAGCCCAATAAAGCACGCGGAGTTCTACATATAACCAACACCTCATCCCACCAGGATTTGAACCCACGATCTTATAATTGTGACCGGGAGACGCTACCTCTGGGCCACCAGGAACAATAAAAGCAGTCCTAGACTCTGCTATATTTCACACAAAGTCTGTTCAACGAGATTATGGCGCCGTGAACCTCTAATGAGGACCACCCGTGCTGCTTAGGTGATCAGAGCAATGTTTTTCCAAATGCGGCTTCGAAACACGAGGATCCATATATATTTCATTAGCCCAATAAAGCACGCGGACTTCTACACATAATCAACACCTCACCCCACCAGGATTTGAACTCAAGATCTTCTAATTGTGACAGGCGGAACGCTACCTCTGGGCCACCAGGACAATAAAAGCAGTCCTAGACTCTGCTATATTTCACACAAAGCCTGTTCAACGAGATTATGGCGCCGTGAACCTCTAATGGGGACCACCCGTGCTGCTTAGATGATCAGAGCAATGTTTTACCAAATGCGGCTTCGAAACACGAGGATCCATATATATTTCATTATCCCAATAAAGCACGCAGACTTCTACATATAATCAACACCTCACCCCACAAGGATTTGAACCCATGATCTTATAACTGTGACCGGGGAACGGTGCCTCTGAACCACCAGGAAACTAAAAGCAGTCCTAGATTGTTATATTTCACACAAAGCCTGTTGAATGAGGATATGGCGCCGTGAACCTCTTATTGGGACCAGCAGTGCCGCTTAGGTTATCAGAGCAACGTTTTACCAAATCTGGCTTGGAAACTCGAGGATCCATATATATTTCAATCGCCCAATAAAGCATGCGGAGTTCTTCATATAATCAAAACCTCACCCCACCAGGATTCGAACCCACGATCTTCTAATTGTGACCGGGGAACGCTACCTCTGGGCCACCAGGACAATAAAAGCAATCCTACACTCTGCTATATTCCACACATATCCTGTTCAACGAGCTTATGGCGCCATGAACCTCTGATGGGGACCACCCATGCTGCTTAGGTGATCAGAGCAACGTTTTTCCAAATGCGGCTTCGAAACACGAGGATCCAAATATATTTCATTAGCCCAATAAAGCATGCGGAGTTCTTCATATAATCAAAACCTCACCCCACCAGGATTCGAACCCACGATCTTCTAATTGTGACCGGGGAACGCTACCTCTGGGTCACCAGGACACTAAAAGCAGTCCTAGACTCTGCTATGTTTCGCACAAAGCCTGTTCAACGAGCTTTGGGCGCCGTGAACCTCTAATGGGGACCACCCTTGCCGCTTAGGTGATCAGAGCAACGTTTTACCAAATGCGGCTTCGAAACACGAGGATCCATATATATTTCATTAGCCCAATAAAGCACGCGGAGTTCTACATATAATCAACACCTCATCCCACCAGGATTTGAACCCACGATCTTATAATTGTGACGGGGGAACGCTACCTCTGGGCCACCAGGACAATAAAAGCAGTACTAGACTCTGCTTTATTTCACACAAAGCCTGTTCAACGAGCTTATGGCGCTGTGAACCACTATAGGGGACCACCCGTGCCGCTTAGGTGATCAGAGCAACGTTTTACCAAATGCGGCTTCGAAACACGAGCATCCATATATATTTCATTCGCCTAATAAAGCACGCGGACTTCTTCATATAATCAACACCTCACCCCACCAGGATTCGAACCCACGATCTTATAATTGTGACCGGGGGACGCTACCTCTGGGCCACCAGAACAATAAAAGCAGTCCTAGACTCTGCTATATTTCACACAATGCCTGTTCAACGAGCTTATGGCGCCGTGAACCTCTAATGGGGACCACCCGTCCCGCTTAGGTGATCAGAGCAACGCTTAACCCAATGCGGCTTCGAAACACGAGAATCCATATATATTTCATTAGCCCAATAAAGCACGCGGACTTCTTCATATAATCAACACCTCACCACACCAGGATTCGAACCCACGATCTTCTAATTGTGACCGGGGAACACTACCTCTGGGCCACCAGGACACTAAAAGCATTCCTAGACTTTGCTATATTTCACACAAAGCCTGTTCAACGAGCTTATGGCTCAATGAACCACTAATGGGGACCACCTGTGCCGCTTAGGTGATCAGAGCAACGTTTTACCAAAACCGGCTTCGAAACACGAGGATCCATATATATTTCATTAGCCCAATAAAGCACGCACACTTCTACATATAATCAACACCTCACCCCACCAGGATTTGAACCCACGATCTTATAATTGTGACCGGGGAATACTACCTCTGGGCCACTAAGACAACAAAAGCAGTCCTAGACTCTGCTATATTTCACACAAGCCTTTTCAAACCCCTTAGGCTGTGAACCACTATAGCCCAGGACCACCACATTCACGGCAAATGATCAGAACGCGTTTTTACCATCTTGGCTTCGAAACACGAGGATCCATATATATATCATTAGCCCAATAAAGCACGCGGACTTCTACATATAATCAACACCTCACCCCATCAGGATTTGAACCCACGATCTTCTAACTGTGACGGGCGAATGCTACCTCTGGGCCACCAGGACAATAAAAGCAGTCCTAGACTCTGCTATATTTCACACAAAGCCTGTTCAACGAGATTATGGTGCCGTGAACCTCTAATGGGGACCACCCGTGCTGCTTAGGTGATCAGAGCAATGTTTTACCAAATGCGGCTTCGAAACACGAGGATCCATATATATTTCATTATCCCAATAAAGTACGCAGACTTCTACATATAATCAACACCTCACCCCATCAGGATTTGAACCCATGATCTTATAACTGTGACCGGGGAACGGTGCCTCTGAACCACCAGGAAACTAAAAGCAGTCCGAGACTGTTATATTTCACACAAAGCCTGTTCAACGACCTTATGGCTCCATGAACCACTAATGGGGACCACCGGTGCCGCTTAGGTGATCAGAGCAACGTTTTACCAAAACCGGCTTCGAAACACGAGGATCCATATATATTTCATTAGCCCAATAAAGCACGCAGACTTCTACATATAATCAACACCTCACCCCACCAGGATTTGAACCCACGATCTTATAATTGTGACCGGGGAATGCTACCTCTGGGCCACTAGGACAATAAAAGCAGCCCTAGACTCTGCTATATTTCACACAAAGCCTTTTCAACGAGCTTATGGCGCTGTGAACCTCAATGAGACCACCCGTGCGCTTAGGTGATCAGAGCAACGTTTTTACCAAATCTTGACGAAACCTGAGGATCATATATTTCAATGGCCCAAAAAAGCTGCAGCGGACTTGTGCATATAATCAACACCCCATCCCACCAGGATTTGAACCCCCGACTCTTATAATTGTGACCGGGGAATGCTACCTCTGGGCCACCAGGACAATAAAAGCAGTCCTAGACTCTTCTATATTTCACACAAAGCCTGTTCAACGAGCTTATGGCGCCGTGAACCTCTAATGGGGACCACCCGTGCCGCTTAGGTGATCAGAGCAACGTTTTAACAAATGCGGCTTCGAAACACGAGGATCCATATATATTTCATTAGCCCAATAAAGCACGTGGACTTCTACATATAATCAACACCTCACCCCACCAGGATTCAAATCCACGATCTTATAATTGTGACCGGGGTATGCTGCCTCTGGGTCACCAGGACAATAAAAGCAGTCCAAGTCTCTACTATATTTCACACAAAGCCTGTTCAACGACCTTATGGCTCAATGAACCACTAATGGGGACCACCTGTGCCGCTTAGGTGATCAGAGCAACGTTTTACCAAAACCGGCTTCGAAACACGAGGATCCATATATATTTCATTAGCCCAATAAAGCAGGCAGACTTCTACATATAATCAACACCTCACCCCACCAGGATTTGAACCCACGATCTTATAATTGTGACCGTGGAATGCTACCTCTGGGCCACTAGGACAATAAACGCAGCCCTAGACTCTGCTATATTTCACACAAAGCCTTTTCAACGAGCTTATGGCGCTGTGAACCACTATAGGGGACCACCCGTGCCGCTTAGGTGATCAGAGAAACGTTTTACCAAATGCGGCTTCGAAACACGAGGCTCCATATATATTTCATTAGCCCAATAAAGCACGCGGACTTCTACACATAATCAACACCTCACCCCACCAGGATTTGAACTCAAGATCTTCTAATTGTGACAGGCGGAACGCTACCTCTGGGCCACCAGGACAATAAAAGCAGTTCTAGACTCTGCTATATTTCACACAAAGCCTGTTCAACGAGATTATGGCGCCGTGAACCTCTAATGGGGACCACCCGTGCTGCTTAGGTGATCAGAGCAATGTTTTTCCAAATGCGGCTTCGAAACACGAGGATCCATATATATTTCATTATCCCAATGAAGCACGCAGACTTCTACATATAATCAACACCTCACCCCACAAGGATTTGAACCCATGATCTTATAACTGTGACCGGGGAACGGTGCCTCTGAACCACCAGGAAACTAAAAGCAGTCCTAGATTGTTATATTTCACACAAAGCCTGTTGAATGAGCATATGGCGCCGTGAACCTCTTATTGGGACCAGCAGTGCCGCTTAGGTTATCAGAGCAACGTTTTACCAAATCTGGCTTGGAAACTCGAGGATCCATATATATTTCAATCACCCAATAAAGCACGCGGACTTCTACATATAATCAAAACCTCACCCCACCAGGATTTGAACCCACGATCTTTTAATTGTGACCGGGGAACGCTACCTCTGGGCCACCAGGACAATAAAAGCAGTCCTACACTCTGCTATATTCCACACATATCCCGTTCAACGAGCTTATGGCGCCATGAACCTCTAATGGGGACCACCCGTGCTGCTTAGGTGATCAGAGCAACGTTTTTCCAAATGCGGCTTCGAAACACGAGGATCCAAATATATTTAATTAGCCCAATAAAGCACTCGGACTTCTACATATAATCAACACCTCACCCCACCAGGATTCAAACCCACGATCTTATAATTGTGACCGGGGTATGCTACCTCTGGGCCACCAGGACAATAAAAGCAGTCCAAGTCTCTACTATATTTCACACAAAGCCTGTTCAACGACCTGATGGCTCCATGAACCACTAATGGGGACTTCCGGTGCCGCTTAGGTGATCAGAGCAACGTTTTACCAAAACCGGCTTCGAAACACGAGGATCCATATATATTTCATTAGCCCAATAAAGCACGCAGACTTCTACATATAATCAACACCTCACCCCACCAGGATTTGAACCCACGATCTTATAAGTGTGACTGGGGAATGCTACCTCTGGGCCACTAGGACAATAAAAGCAGCCCTAGACTCTGCTATATTACACACAAAGCCTTTTCAACGAGCTTATGGCGCTGTGAACCACTATAGGGGACCACCCGTGCCGCTTAGGTGATCAGAGCAACGTTTTACCAAATGCGGCTTCGAAACACGAGGATCCATATATATTTTATTAGCCCAATAAAGCGGCCGGACTTCTTCATATAATCAACACTTACCTCACCCCACCAGGATTTGAACCCACGATCTTATAACTGTGACCGGGGAACGGTGCCTCTGAACCACCAGGAAACTAAAAGCAGTCCTAGACTGTTATATTTCACACAAAGCCTGTTCAACGACCTTATGGCTCCATGACCACTAATGGGGACCACCGGTGCCGCTTAGGTGATCAGAGCAACGTTTTACCAAAACCGGCTTCGAAACACGAGGATCCATATATATTTCATTAGCCCAATAAAGCACGCAGACTTCTACATATAATCAACACCTCACCCCACCAGGATTTGAACCTACGATCTTATAATTGTGACCGGGGAATGCTACCTCTGGGCCACTAGGACAATAAAAGCAGCCCTAGACTCTGCTATATTTCACACAAAGCCTGTTCAACGACCTTATGGCGCTGTGAACCACTATTATAGGGGACCAATTCGTGTTTTAGGTGATCAGAGCAAGCTTACTCGTAAAATGCGCTTCGAAACACGAGGATCCATATATATTTCATTAGCCCAATAGCACGCCGACTTCTTCATATAATCAACACTCACCCCACCAGGATTTGAACCCACGATCTTATAATTGTGACCGAATGCTACCTCTGGTCCACCAGGACAATAAAAGCAGTCCTAGACTCTGCTATATTTCACACAAAGCCTGTTCAACGAGATTATGGCGCCGTGAACCTCTAATGGGGACCACCCGTGCCGCTTAGGTGTTCAGAGCAACGTTTTACCAAATGCGGCTTCGAAACACGAGGATCCATATATATATTTCATTAGCCCAATAAAGCACGCGGACCTTAACACATAATCAACACCTCACCCCACCAGGATTTGAACCCATGATCTTATAACTGTGACCGGGGAACGGTGCCTCTGAACCACCAGGAAACTAAAAGCAGTCCTAGACTGTTATATTTCACACAAAGCCTGTTGAATGAGCTTATGGCGCCGTGAAACTCTTATTGGGACTAGCAGTGCCGCTTAGGTTATCAGAGCAACGTTTTACCAAATCTGGCTTGGAAACTCGAGGATCCATATATATTTCAATCGCCCAATAAAGAACGCGGACTTCTACATATAATCAAAACCTCACCCCACCAGGATTTGAACCCACGATCGTATAATTGTGACCGGGAAACGCTACCTCTGGGCCACCAGGACAATAAATGCAGTCCTACACTCTGCTATATTTCACACAAATCCTGTTCAACGAGCTTATGGCGCCATGAACCTCTAATGGGGACCACCCTTGCCCCTTAGGTGATCAGAGCAACGTTTTACCAAAACCGGCTTCGAAACACGAGTATCCACATATATTTCATTAGCCCGATAAAGCATGCGGAGTTCTACATATAATCAACACCTCATCCCACAAGGATTTGAACCCACGATCTTATAATTGTGACCGGGGGACGCTACCTCTGGGCCACCAGGACATTAAAAGCAGTCCTAGACTCTACTATATTTCACACAAAGCCTGTTCAACGACCTTATGGCGCCATGAACCTCTAATGGGGACCACCCGTGCCGCTTAGGTGATCAGAGCAACGTTTTACCAAATGCGGCATCGAAACACGAGGATCCATATATATTTCATTAGCCCAATAAAGCACGCGGACTTCTTCATATAATCAACACCTCACCCCACCAGGATTTGAATCCACGATCTTATAATTGTGACCGGGGAACGCTACCTCTGGGCCACCAAGACAATAAAAGCAGTCCTAGACTCTGGTATATTTCACACAAAGCCTGTTCAACGAGCTTATGGCGCCGTGAACCTCTAATGGGGACCACCCGTGCCGCTTAGGTGATCAGAGCAACGTTTTACCAAATCCGGCTTCGAAACACGAGGATCCATATATATTTCATTAGCCCAATAAAGCACGCGGACTTCTACATAAAATCAACACCTCACCCCACCAGGATTCAATCCCAAAATCTTATAATTGTGACTAGGGAATGCTACCTGTGGACCACCAGGACAATAAAAGCAGTCCTAGACTCTGCTATATTTCACACAAAGCCTGTTAAACGAGCTTATGGCGCCGAGAACCTCTAATGGGGACCACCCGTGCCGCTTAGGTGATCAGAGCAACGTTTTACCAAATGCGGCTTCGAAACACGAGGATCCATATATATTTCATTAGCCCAATAAACACGCGGACTTCTACATATAATACCACCTCACCCCACCAGGATTTGAACCCACGATCTTCAAATTGTGACAGGGGAACGATTACCTCTGGGCCACCAGGACAATAAATGCAGTCCTAGACTCTGATATATTTCACACAAAGCCTGTTCAACGAGATTATGGCGCCGTGAACCTCTAATGGGGACCACACGTGCTGCTTGGGTGATCAGAGCAATGTTTTACCAAATGCGGCTTCGAAACACGTGGATCCATATATATTTCATTATCCCAATAAAGCACACGGACTTCTACATATAATCAACACCTCACCCCACCAGGATTTGAACCCACGATCTTATAATTGTGACCGGGTGACGCTACCTCTGGGCCACCAGGACACTAAAAGAAGTCCTAGACTCTGTTATATTTCACACAAAGCCTGTTCAACGACCTTATGGCGCCATGAACCTCTAATGGGAACCACCCGTGCCGCTTAGGTGATCAGAGTAACGTTTAACGAAATGCGGCTACGAAACACGAGGATCCAAATATATTTCTTTAGCCCAATAAAGCACGCGGACTTCTACATAAAATCAACACCTCACCCCACCAGGATTCAAACCCAAAATCTTATAATTGTGACCAGGGAATGCTACCTGTGGACCACCAGGACACTAAAAGCACTCCTAGACTCTGTTATATTTCACGCAAAGCCTGTTCAACGAGCTTATGGCGCCGTGAACCTCTACTGGGGACCACCAGTGCCACTTAGGTGATAAGAGCAACGTTTTACCAAATCCCGCTTGGAAACACGAGGCTCCATATATATTTCATTAGCCCAATAAAGCACGCGGACTTCTACATAAAATCAACACCTCACCCCACCAGGATTCAATCCCAAAATCTTATGATTGTGATTAGGGAATGCTACCTGTGGACCACCAGGACACTAAAAGCAGTCCTAAACTCTGTTATATTTCACACAAAGCCTGTTCAACGAGCTTATGGCGCCGTGAACCTCTAATGGAGACCACACGTGCCGCTTGGTGACCAGAGCAACGTTTTACCAAATCCGGCTACGAAGCACGAGGATCCAAATATATTTCTTTAGCCCAATAAAGCACGCGGACTTCTACATAAAATCACCACCTCACCCCACCAGGATTCAAACCCAAAATCTTATAATTGTGACCAGGGAATGCTACCTGTGGACCACCAGGACAGTAAAAGCAGTCATAGACTCTGTTATATTTCACACAAAGCCTGTTCAACGAGCTTATGGCGCCGTGAACCTCTAATGAGGACCACCAGTGCCGCTTAGGTGTTCAGAGTAACGTTTTACTAAATCCAGCTTCGAAACACGAGGATCCATATCTATTTCATTAGCCCAATAGAGCACGCACATTTCTACATATAATCAACACCTCACCCCACCAGGATTCGAACCAACGATCTTATAATTGTGACCGGGGAACGCTACCTCTGGGCCACCAGGACACTAAAAGCAGTCCTGAACTCTGTTATATTTCACAAAAAGCCTGTTCAATGAGCTTATGGCGCCGTGAACCTTTAATTGGGACCACCCGTGCCGCTTAGGTGATCAGAGCAACGTTATACCAAATCCGGCTTCGAAACACGAGGATCCATATCTATTTCATTAGCCCAATAAAGCATGCGGAATTCTACATATAATCAACACCTCACCCCACCAGGATTTGAACCCACGATCTTATAATTGTGACCGGGGAACGCTACCTCTGGGCAACCAGGACAATAAATGCAGTCCTAGACTCTACTATATTTCACGCAAAGCCTGTTCAACGACATTATGGTGCCATGAACCTCTAATGGGGACCACCCGTTCCGCGTAGGTGATAAGAACAACGTTTTACCAAATCCGGCTTGGAAACACGAGGATCCATATATATTTCATTAGCCCAATAAAGCACGAGGACATCTACATATAATCAACACCTCACCCCACCAGGATTTGATCCCACGATCTAATATTTGTGACCGGGGAACGCTACCTCTGGGCAACAAGGACAATAAAAGCAGTCCTAGACTCTACCATATTTCACACAAAGCCTGTTCAACGACCTTATGGCGCCATGAACCTCTAATGGGGACCACCCGTGCCGCTTAAGTGATCGGAGCAACGTTTTACCAAATCCGGCTTCGAAACACGAGGATCCATATATATTTAATTAGCCCAATAAAGCACGCGGACTTATATATATAATCAACACCTCACCCCACCAGGATTCGAACCCACGATCTACTAATTGTGACCGGGGAACGCTACCTCTGGGCCACCATGACAATAAAAGCAGTCCTAGACTCTGCTATATTTCACACAAAGCCTGTTCAACGAGCTCATGATGCTGTGAACCTCTAATGGGGACCATCTGTGCCGCTTAGGTGATCAGAGCAACGTTTTACCAAATCCGGCTTGTAAACATGAGGATCCATATATATTTCATTAGCCCAATAAAGCACTCGGACTTCTACATATAATCAACACCTCACCCCACTAGGATTCAAACCCACGATCTTATATTGTGACCGGGGTATGCTACCTCTGGGCCACCACGACAATAAAAGTACTCCTAGACTCTACTATATTTCACACAAAGCCTGTTCAACGACCTTATGGCGCAATGAACCTCTAATGGGGACCACCCGTGCCGCTTAGGTGATCAGAGTAACGTTTTACCAAATCCGGCTTCGAAACACGAGGTTCCATATATATTTCATGAGCCCAATAAAGCATGCGGACTTCTACATATAATCAACACCTCACCCCACCAGGATTCGAACCCACGATCTTATAATTGTGACCGAGGAACGCTACCTATGGGCCACCAGGACAATAAAAGCAGTCCTAGACTCTGCTATATTTCACACAAAGCCTGTTCAACGAGCTTATGATGCTGTGAACCTCTAATGGGGATCATCTGTGCCGCTTAGGTGATCAGAGCAACGTTTTATCAAATCCGGCTTCGAAACACGAGGATCAATATATATTTCATTAGCCCAATAAAGCACGCGGACTTCTACATATAATCAACACCTCACCCCACCAGGGTTCGAACCCACGATCTTCTAATTGTGACCGGAGAACGCTACCTCTGGGCCACCAGGACACCAAAAGCAGTCCTAGACTGCTATATTTCACACAAAGCCTGGTTCAACGAGCTTATGGCGCTTTGAACCACTATAGGGGACCACCCGTGCTGCTTAAGTGATCAGAGCAACGTTAAACCAAATCCGGCATCGAAACACGAGGATCCATATATATTTCATTAGCCCAATAAAGCACGCGGACTTCTACATATAATCAACACCTCACCCCACCAGGATTTGAACCCACGATCTTATAATTGTGACCGGGGAACGCTACCTCTGGGCCACCTGGAAAAAAAAGCAATTCTAGACTCTGCTATATTTCACACAAAAGCCTGTTCAACGAGCTTATGGCGCCGTGAACCTCTAATGGGGACCACCCGTGCCGGCTTCGGGACCAGAGCAACGTTTTACCAAATCGGCTACAAAACACGAGGATCCAAATATATTTCTTTAGCCGAATAAAGCATGCGGACTTCTACATAAAATCAACACCTCACCCCACCAGGATTCAAAACCAAAATCTTATAATTGTGACCAGGGAATGCTACCTGTGGACCACCAGGACACTAAAAGCAGTCCTAGACTCTGTTATATTTCACACAAAGCCTGTTCAACGAGCTTATGGGGCTGTGAACCTCTAATGGGGACCACCCGTGCCGCTTAGGTGATAAGAGCAACGTTTTACCAAATCCGGCTTGGAAACACGAGGATCCATATATATTTCATTAGCCCAATAAAGCATGCGGATTTCTACATATAATCAACACCCCACCAGAATTCAAACCCACGATCTTATAATTGTGACCGGGATATGCTACCTCTGGGCCACCAGGACAATAAAAGCAGTTCTAGACTCTACTATATTTCACACAAAAACCTGTTCAACGACCTTATGGCGCCATGAACCTCTAATGGGGACCATCTGTGCCGCTTAGGTGATCAGAGCAACGTTTTACCAAATGCGGCTTCGAAACACGAGGATCCATATATATTTCGTTAGCCCAATAAAGCACGCGGACTTCTTCATATAATCAACACCTCACCCCATCAGGGTTCGAACCCACGATCTTCTAATTGTGACCGGGGAACACTACCTCTGGGCCACCAGGACAATAAAAGCAGTCCTAGATTCTGCTATATTTCACACAAAGCCTGTTCAACGAGCTTATGGCGCTGTGAACCACTATAGGGGACCACCCGTGCTGCTTAGGTGATCAGAGCAACGTTTTACCAAATGCGGCTTCGAAACACGATGATCCATATATATTTCATTAGCCCAATAAAGCACGCGGACATCTTCATATAATCAACACCTCACCCCACCAGGGTTCGAACCCACGATCTTCTGATTGTGACCGGGGAACGCTACCTCTGGGCCACCAGGACAATAAAAGCAGTCCTAGATTCTGCTATTTTTCACACAAAGCCTGTTCAACAAGCTTATGGCGCTGTGAACCACTATAGGGGACCACCCGTGCTGCTTAGGTGATCAGAGCAACGTTTTACCAAATGCGGCTTCGAAACATGAGTATCCATATATATTTCATTAGCCCAATAAAGCACGCGGACTTCTATATATAATCAACACCTCACCCCACCAGGATTTGAACCCACGATCTTATAATTGTGACCGGGGAGCGCTACCTCTGAGCCACCAGGACAATAAAAGCAGTCCTACATTCTGCTATATTTCACACAAAGCCTGGTTCAACGAGCTTATGGCGCTGGGAACCACTATAGGGGACCACCTGTGCTGCTTAAGTGATCAGAGCAACGTTAAACCAAATCCGGCATCGAAACACGAGGATCCATATATATTTCATTAGCCCAATAAAGCCCGCGGACTTCTACATATAATCAACACCTCACCCCACCAGGATTTGAACCAACGATCTTATAATTGTGACCGGGGAACGCTACCTCTGGGCCACTAGGACAATAAAAGCAGTCCTAGACTCTACTATATTTCACACAATGCCTGTTCAACGAGATTATGGCGCCGTGAACCACTATAGGGGACCACCCGTGCCGTTTACGTGAACAGAGCAACGTTTTACCAAATCTGGCTTGGAAACTCGAGGATCCATATATATTTCATTAGCCCAATAAGGCACGCGGACTTCTACATAAAATCAACACCTCACCCCACCAGGATTCCAAGCGAAAATCTTATAATTGTGACCAGGGAATGCTACCTGTGGACCACCAGGACACTAAAAGCAGTCCTAGACTCTGGTATATTTCACACAAA
Organism: Homarus americanus; assembly: GCF_018991925.1. Classification (NCBI taxonomy): domain Eukaryota; kingdom Metazoa; phylum Arthropoda; class Malacostraca; order Decapoda; family Nephropidae; genus Homarus; species Homarus americanus. Next base: position 39,408 of record NW_024740594.1, on the reverse strand, counting down.
GCCTGTTCAACGAGCTTATTGCGCCGTGAACCTCTAATGGGGACCACACGTGCCGCTTCGGGACCACAGCAACGTTTTACCAAATCCGGCTACGAAACACGAGGATCCAAATATATTTCTTGAGCCCACTAAAGTATGCGGACTTCTACATAAAATCAACACCACACCCCATCAGGATTCAAACCAAAAATCTTATAATTGTGACAAGGGAATGCTACCTGTGGACCACCAGGACACTAAAAGCTGTCCTAGACTCTGTTATATTTCACACAAAGCCTGTTCAACGAGCTTATGGGGCTGTGAACCACTATAGGGGACCACCCGTGCCCCTTAGGTGATCAGAGCAACGTTTTACCAAATGCGGCTTCAAAACACGAGGATCCATATATATTTCATTAGCCCAATAAAGCACGCGTCTTCTACATATAATCAACACCTCACCCACCAGGATTTGAAACCACGATCTTATAATTGTTACCGGGGAACGCTACCTCTGGGCAACCAGGACAATAAAAGCAGTCCTAGACTCTGCTATATTTCACACAAAGCCTGTTCAACGAGCTTATGACGCTGTGAACCTCCAATAAGGTTACCCGTGCCGCTTGCATTGATCAGGCAACGTTTTGCCAAATCATTGGAAACACGAGGATCACTTTCGTACCATTAGCCCAATAAAGCTTTTCGGACTTCTACATATAATCAGCACCTCACCCCATGGGATTCAAACCCACGATCTTATAATTTGAGCCAGGGTATAACTGCCTCCCTGCAGGCCACCAGGTTTCAATAAAACCAGTCTAGACTCTACTATATTTCACTGGCATTCCGCGACCTTCCTTAAACCATGAACCTCTAATAGGGGACCACCCGTGCCGCTTAAGTAGTCAGACAACGTTTTGCAAATCGGCTGGCTTAGAGGATCCGCCTCTGTTCATTAGCCCAATAAAAGTAGCGGACTACATATAGTAACACTCACCCCGCAGGTTGGACAGTCTACTAATTGTGACCGGGGAACGCTACCTCTGGGCCACCATGACAATAAAAGCAGTCCTAGACTCTGCTATATTTCACACAAAGCCTGTTCAACGAGCTCATGATGCTGTGAACCTCTAATGGGGACCATCTGTGCCGCTTAGGTGATCAGAGCAACGTTTTACCAAATCCGGCTTGGAAACATGAGGATCCATATATATTTTATTAGCCCAATAAAGCACTCGGACTTCTCCATATAATCAACACCTCACCCCACCAGGATTCAAACCCACGATCTTATATTGTGACCGGGGTATGCTACCTCTGGGCCACCACGACAATAAAAGTACTCCTAGACTCTACTATATTTCACACAAAGCCTGTTCAACGACCTTATGGCGCCATGAACCTCTAATGGGGACCACCCGTGCCGCTTAGGTGATCGTAGCAACGTTTTACCAAATCCGGCTTCGAAACACGAGGATCCATATATATTTCATTAGCCCAATAAAGCACGCGGGCTTCTACATATAATCAACTTTTTACCAGAGATTCTAGACGATCTTTAATTGTGACCGAGAACGCTACCTCTGGGCCACCAGGACAATAAAAGCAGTCCTAGACTCTGTTATATTTCACAAAAGCCTGTCCAATTGGCTTATGGCACCGTGAGCCACTATCAGGGACCACCAGTGCTGTAGGTGATAAAACAACGTTTACCAAATCCGGCAGAAACATAGGATCATATATATTTCATTAGCCCAATAAAAGCCGCGCTGACTACCATATAATCAACACCTCACCCCGCAGGATTTGGACCGATCTTATAATTGTGACTGACGCTACCTCTGAACCTTAGGACAATAAAAACAGTCCTAGACTCTACTATATTTCACACAAAGCCTGTTCAACGACCTTATGGCGCTATGAACCTCTAATGGGGACCACCCGTGCCGCTTAGGTGATCAGAGCAACGTTTTACCAAATCCGGCTTGGAAACACGAGGATCCATATATATTTCATTAGCCCAATAAAGCACTCGGACTTCTACATATAATCAACACCTCACCCCACCAGGATTTGAACCCACGATTTTATAATTGTGACCAGGGAACGCTACCTCTGGGCAACCAGGACAATAAAAGCAGTCCTAGACTCTACTATATTTCACACAAAGCCTGTTCAACGACCTTATGGCACCATGAACCTCTAATGGGGACCACCCGTGCCGCTTAGGTGATCAGAGCAACATTTTACCAAATCCGTCTTCGAAACACGAGGATCACTTCTTATATTTCGATGGCCATCAAGCCACGCGGGCTTCTTTTCGCGCCCATAATCAGCACCTCACCCCACCAGTTTGAAACCACGATCTTATAATTGGCGGCCGAGAACTTTACCTCTAAGCCACTAGGACCAATAAGCGCCAGTCCTAGACTCTGCTATTTCACTGGCCTGTTCAACGAGATTAGCAAACGAACCACTATTAGGGGACCACCGTGCGCTTCACGTGAACAGGCAACGTTTTCCCAAATCTGGCAAACTCGAGGATCCTTATATATTTCATTAGCCCAATAAAGCACGCGGACTTCTACATAAAATCAACACCTCACCCACCAAGTTCAAACCCAAATCTTATAATTGTGACCAGGGAATGCTACCTGTGGACCACCAGGACACTAAAAGCAGTCCTAGACTCTGGTATATTTCACACAAAGCCTGTTCAACGAGCTTATTGCGCCGTGAACCTCTAATGGGGACCACACGTGCCGCTTCGGGACCAGAGCAACGTTTTACCAAATCCGGCTACGAAAGACGAGGATCCAAATATATTTCTTTAGCCCAATAAAGCATGCGGACTTCTACATAAAATCAACACCTCACCCCACCAGGATTCAAACCAAAAATATTATAATTGTGACCAGGGAATGCTACCTGTGGACCACCAGGACACTAAAAGCAGTCCTAGACTCTATTATATTTCACGCAAAACCTGTTCAACGAGCTTATGGCGCCGTGAACCTCTACTGGGGACCACCAGTGCCGCTTAGGTGTTCAGAGCAACGTTTTACCAAATCCGGCTTCGAAACACGAGGATCCATATATATTTCATTAGCCGAATAAAGCACGTGGACTTCTACATATAATCAACACCTCACCCCACCAGGATTTGAAGCCACGATCTTATAATTGTGACCGGGGGACGCTACCTCTGGGCAACCAGTACAATAAAAGCAGTCCTAGACTCTACTATATTTCACACAAAGCCTGTTCAACGAGCTTATGACGCTGTGAACCACTATAGGGGACCACCCGTGCGGCTTAGGTGATCAGAGCAACGTTTAACCAAATGCGGCTTCGAAACAGGAGAATCCATATATATTTCATTAGCCCAATAAAGCACGCGGACTTCTACATATAATCAACACTCTTTACCAGGATTCAAGCCGGTCTTATGTTGTGACCGGGTATGCACCTCCTGGGCCACCAGGACAATAAAAAGTAGTCCTACTCTACTATATTTAAAACAAAGCCTGTTCAACGACCTTATGGCGCCATGAACCTCTAATGGGGACCACCCGTGCCGCTTAGGTGATCGGAGCAACGTTTTACCAAATCCGGCTTCGAAACACGAGGATCCATATATATTTCATTATCCCAATAAAGCATGCGGACTTCTACATATAATCAACACCTCACCCCACTAGGATTCGAACCCACGATCTTCTAATTGTGACCGGGGAACGCTACCTCTGGGCCACCAGAACAATAAAAGCAGTCCTAGACTCTGCTATATTTCACAAAAAGCCTGTTCAACGAGCTTATGCCGCTGTGAACCTCTAATGGGGATCATCTGTGCCGCTTAGGTGATCAGAGCAACGTTTTACCAAATCCGGTTTCGAAACACGAGGATCCATATATATTTCATGAGCCCAATAATGCATGCGGACTTCTACATATAATCAACACCTCACCCCACCAGGATTCGAACCCACGATCTTATAATTGTGACCGAGGAACGCTACCTATGGGCGATCAGGACACTATAAGCAGTCCTAGATTCTGTTATATTTCACACAAAGCCTGTCCAATTAGCTTATGGCACCGTGAACCACTATAGGGGACCACCCGTGCTGCTTAGGTGATAAGAGCAACGTTTTACCAAATCCGGCTTGGAAACGCCAGGATCCATATAAATTTTATTAGCCCAATAAAGCACGCGGACTTCTACCTTATAATCAGCACCTCTTACAGGATTTGAACCCACGATCTTATAATTGTGAGGCGAGGAACGCTACCTCTGGGCAACCCAGGACATAAAGCAGTCTAGACTCTACTATATTTCACAAAGCCTGTTCCAGCGACCTTGTAACCATGAACCTCTAATGGGGACCTGCGTGCGCTTAGGTGATCAGAGCAACGTTTTACCAAATCCGGCTTCGAAACACGAGGATCCATATATATTTCATTATCCCAATAAAGCACGCGGACTTCTACATATAATCAACACCTCACCCCACCAGGATTCGGACCCACGATCTTCTAATTGTGACCGGGGAACGCTACCTCTGGGCCACCAGGACAATAAAAGCAGTCCTAGACTCTACTATATTTCACACAAATCCTGTTCAACGACCTTATGGCGCCATGAACCTCTAATGGGGACCACCCGTGCCGCTTAGGTGATCAGAGCAACGTTTTACCAAATCCGGCTTCGAAACACGAGGATCCATATATATTTCATTATCCCAATAAAGCACGCGGACTTCTACATATAATCAACACCTCACCCCACCAGGATTCGGACCCACGATCTTCTAATTGTGACCGGGGAACGCTACCTCTGGGCCTGGAACCCAATAAAGCAGTCTAGACTCTGCTATTTCACAAAAGCCTGTTCAACGGTATGCCGCTCGCCAGACCTCTAATGGGGGATCATCATCTGTGCCGCTTAGGTGATCAGAGCAACGTTTTACCGAATGCGGCTTCGAAACACGAGGATCCATATATATTTCATTAGCCCAATAAAGCAAGCGGACTTCTACATATAATCAGCACCTCACTCCACCAGGATTTAAACCCAAGATCTTATAATTGTGACCGGGGAACGCTACCTCTGGGCCACCAGGACAATAAAAGCAGTCCTAGACTCTGCTATATTTCACAGCCTGTTCCATGACCTTGGCGCCGCGAACCTCTAATGGGGACCACCGCGTGCGCCCCGTTGATGGAAACGCGTTTTTTAAATCCGGCTTGGAAACACGAGGTCCATATATATTTCATTAGCCCAATAAAGCACTCCGGACTTCTACATATAATCAGCACCTCACCCACCAGGATTCAGACCCACGATCTTATAATTGTGACGGGGGTATGCTACCTCTGGGCCACCAGGACAATAAAAGCATTCCTAGACTCTACTATATTTCACACAAAGCCTGTTCAACGACCTTATGGCGCCATGAACCTCTAATGGGGACCACCCATGCCGCTTAGGTGATCAGAGTAACGTTTAACCAAATGCGGCTACGAAACACGAAGATCCAAATATATTTCCTTAGCCCAATAAAGCACGCGGACTTCTACATAAAATCAACACCTCACCCCACCAGGATTCAAACCCAAAATCTTATAATTGTGACCAGGGAATGCTACCTGTGGACCACCAGGACACTAAAAGCAGTCCTAGAATCTGTTATATTTCACGCAAAGACTGTTCAACGAGCTTATGGCGCCGTGAACCTCTACTGGGGACCACCAGTGCCGCTTAGGTGTTCAGAGCAACGTTTTACCAAATCCGGCTTCGAAACAGGAGGATCCATATATATATCATTAGCCCAATAAAGCACGTAAACTTCTACATATAATCAACACCTCACCCCGCCAGGATTTGAACCCACGATCTTATAATTGTGACCGGGGAACGGTACCTCTGGGCCACTAGGACAATAAAAGCAGTCCTATACTCTGCTATATTTCACACAAAGCCTGTTCAACGAGCTTATGGCGACGTGAAACTCTAATGGGGACCACCCGTGCCACTTAGGTGATCAGAGCAATGTTTTACCAAATGCGGCTTCGAAACTCGAGGATCCATATATATTTCATTAGCCCAATAAAGCACGTGGACTTCTACATATAATCAACACCTCATCCCACCAGGATTTGAACCCACTATCTTATAATTGGGACCGGGGAACGCTACCTCTGGGCCACCAGGACAATAAAAGCAGTCCTAGACTCTGGTATATTTCACACAAAGCCTGTTCAACGAGCTTATGGCGCCGTGAACCTCTAATGGGGACAACCCGTGCCGCTTAGGTGATCAGACCAACATTTTACCAAATGCGGCTTCGAAACACGAGGATCCATATATATTTCATTAGCCCAATAAAGCACGCGGACTTCTACATATAATCAACACCTCACCCCACCAGGATTCAAACCCCCGATCTTCTAATTGTGACCGGGGAACGCTACCTCTGGGCCACCAGGACACTAAAAGCAGTCCTAGACTCTGCTATATTTCACACAAAGCCTGTTTCAACGAGCTTATGGCGCTGTGAACCACTATAGGGGACCACCCGTGCTGCTTAGGTGATCAGAGCAACGTTTTACCAAATGCGGCTGCGAAACACGAGGATCCATATATATTTCATTAGCCCAATAAAGCACGCGGACTTCTCCATATAATCAACACCTCACGCCACCAGGATTCAAACCCACGATCTTATAATTGTGACCGGGATATGCTACCTCTGGGCCACCAGGACAATAAAAGCAGTCCTAGACTCTACTATATATCAAACAAAGCCTGTTCAACGACCTTATGGCGCCATGAACCTCTAATAGGGACCACCCGTGCCGCTTAGCTGATCAGAGGAACGTTTTACCAGATCCGGCTTGGAAACACGAGGATCCATATATATTTCATTAGCCCAATAAAGCACGCGAACTTCTACATATAATCAACGCCTCACCCCACCAGGAATTTGAAGCCACGATCTTATAATTGTGACCGGGGAACGCTACCTCTGGGCCACCAGGACAATAAAAGCAGTCCTAGACTCTGCTATATTTCACACAAAGCCTGTTCAACGAGCTCATGACGCTGTGAACCTCTAATGGGGACCATCTGTGCCGCTTAGGTGATCAGAGCAACGTTTTACCAAATCCGGCTTCGAAACACGAGGATCAATATATATTTCATTAGCCCAATAGAGCACGCGGACTTCTACATATAATCAACACCTCACCCCACCAGGGTTCGAACCCACGATCTTCTAATTGTGACCGGGGAACGCTACCTCTGGGCCACCAGGACACTAAAAGCAGTCCTAGACTGCTATATTTCACACAAAGCCTGGTTCAACGAGCTTATGGCGCTTTGAACCACTATAGGGGACCACCCGTGCTGCTTAAGTGATCAGAGCAACGTTAAACCAATTCCGGCATCGAAACACGAGGATCCATATATATTTCATTAGCCCAATAAAGCACGCGGACTTCTACATATAATCAACACCTCACCCCACCAGGATTCAAACCCACGATCTTATAATTGTGACCGGGGTATGCTATTTCTGGGCCACCAGGACAATAAGAGCACTCCTAGACTCTACTATATTTCAAACAAAGCCTGTTCAACGACCTTATGGCGCCATGAACCTCTAATGGGGACCACCCGTGCCGCTTAGGTGATCAGAGCAACGTTTTACCAAATCCGGCTTCGAAACACGAGGATCAATATATATTTCATTAGCCCAATAGAGCACGCGGACTTCTACATATAATCAACACCTCACCCCACCAGGATTTGAACCCATGATCTTATAATTGTGACCGGGTAACGCTACCTCTTGGCCACTAGGACAATAAAAGCAGTCCTAGACTCTGCTATATTTCACACAAAGCCTGTTCAACGAGATTATGGCGCCGTGAACCTCTAATGGGGACCACACGTGCCGCTTCGGGACCAGAGCAACGTTTTACCAAATCGGCTACGAAACACGAGGATCCAAATATATTCGTTAGCCGAATAAAGCATGCGGACTTCTACATAAAATCATCACCTCACCCCACCAGGATTCAAACCCAAAATCTTATAATTGTGACCAGGGAATGCTACCTGTGGACCACCAGGACACTAAAAGCAGTCCTAGACTCTGTTATATTTCACACAAAGCCTGTTCAACGAGCTTATGGGACTGTGAACCTCTAATGGGGACCACCCCTGCCGCTTAGGTGATAAGAGCAACGTTTTACCAAATCCGGCTTGGAAACACGAGGATCCATATATATTTCATTAGCCCAATAAAGCATGCGGACTTCTACATATAATCAACACCTCACCCCACCAGAATTCAAACCCACGATCTTATAATTGTGACCGGGTTATGCTACCTCTGGGCCACCAGGACAATAAAAGCAGTCCTAGATTCTGCTATATTTCACACAAAGCCTGTTCAACGAGCTTATGGCGCTGTGAACCACTATAGGGGACCACCCGTGCTGCTTAGGTGATCAGAGCAACGTTTTACCAAATACGGCTTCGAAACACGAGGATCCATTTATATTTCATTAGCCCAATAAAGCATGCGGACTTCTTCATATATTCAACACCTCACCCCACCAGGGTTCGAACCCACGATCTTCTAATTGTGACCGGGGAACGCTACCTCTGGGCCACCAGGACACTAAAATCAGTCCTAGACTCTGCTATATTTCACAGAAAGCCTGTTCAATGAGCTTATGGCGCTGTGAACCTCTAATGGGGACCACCCGTGCCGCTTAGGTGATCAGAGCAACGTTTTACCAAATCCGGCTTGGAAACACTAGGATCCATATATATTTTATTAGCCCAATAAAGCACTCGGACTTCTACATATAATCAACACCTCACCCCACCAGGATTCAAACCCACGATCTTATAATTGTGTCCTGGGTATGCTATTTCTGGGCCACCAGGAGAATATAAGCAGTCCTAGACTCTACTATATTTCACACAATGCCTGATCAACGACCTTATGGCGCCATGAACCTCTAATGGGGACCACCCGTGCCGCTTAGGTGATCAGAGCAACGTTTTACCAAATCCGGCTTCGAAACACGAGGATCCATATATATTTCATTAGCCCAATAAAGCACGCGGACTTCTACATATAATCAATACCTCACCCCACCAGGATTTGAACCCACGATCTTATAATTGTGACCGGGGAACGCTACCTCTGGGCCACCAGGACAATAAAAGCAGTCCTAGATTCTGCTATTTTTCACACAAAGCCTGTTCAACGAGCTTATGGCGCTGTGAACCACTATAGGGGACCACCCGTGCTGCTTAGGTGATCAGAGCAACGTTTTACCAAATGCGACTTCGAAACATGAGTATCCATATATATTTCATTAGCCCAATAAAGCACGCGGACTTCTACATATAATCAACACCTAACCCCACCAGGATTTGAACCCACGATCTTATAATTGTGACCGGGGAACGCTACCTCTGAGCCACCAGGACAATAAAAGCAGTCCTAGATTCTGCTATATTTCACACAAAGCCTGGTTCAACGAGCTTATGGCGCTGGGAACCACTATAGGGGACCACCCGTGCTGCTTAAGTGATCAGAGCAACGTTAAACCAAATCAGGCATCGAAACACGAGGATCCATATATATTTCATTAGCCCAATAAAGCCCGCGGACTTCTACATATAATCAACACCTCACCCCACCAGGATTTGAACCCACGATCTTAAAATTGTGACCGGGGAACGCTACCTCTGGGCCACTAGGACAATAAAAGCAGTCCTAGACTCTGCTATATTTCACACAATGCCTGTTCAACGAGATTATGGCGCCGTGAACCACTATAGGGGACCACCCGTGCCGTTTGCGTGAACAGAGCAACGTTTTACCAAATCTGGCTTGGAAACTCGAGGATCCATATATATTTCATTAGCCCAATAAGGCACGCGGACTTCTACATAAAATCAACACCTCACCCCACCAGGATTCAAACCGAAAATCTTATAATTGTGACCAGGGAATGCTACCTGTGGACCACCAGGACACTAAAAGCAGTCCTAGACTCTTGTATATTTCACACAAAGCCTGTTCAACGAGCTTATTGCGCCGTGAACCACTATCGGGGACTACCCGTGCCCCTTAGGTGATCAGAGCAACGTTTTACCAAATGAGGCTTCAAACACAAGGATCCATATATATTTCATAAGCGCCATAAAGCACGCGTCTTCTACATATAATCAACACCTCACCCCACCAGGATTTGAACCCACGATCTTATAATTGTGACCGGGGAACGCTACCTCTGGGCAACCAGGACAATAAAAGCAGTCCTAGACTCTACTATATTTCACACAAAGCCTGTTCAACGACCTTATGGCGCCATGAACCTCTAATGGGGACCAATTCGCGCTTTAGTGATCAGAGCACGTTTACCAAACCGCTTGTAAACAAACTCGAGGATCCATATATATTTCAATAGCTCAATAAAGCATGCGGACTTCTACATATAATCAAAACCTCACCCCACCAGAAATTCAACCCACGATCTTATAATTGTGATGGGGAACGCTACCTCTGGGCCACCAGGACAATAAAAGCAGTCCTACACTCTACTATATTTCACACAAAGCCTGTTCAACGACCTTATGGCGCCATGAACCTCTAATGGGGACCACCCGTGCCGCTTAAGTGATCAGAGCAACGTTTTACCAAATCCGGCTTCGAAACACGAGGATCCATATATATTTCATTAGCCCAATAAAGCACGCGGACTTCTACATATAATCAACACCTCACCCCACCAGGATTCGAACCCACGATCTACTAATTGTGACCGGGGAACGCTACCTCTGGGCCACCAGGACAATAAAAGCAGACCTAGACTTTGCTATATTTCACACAAAGCCTGTTCAACGAGCTTATGATGCTGTGAACCTCTAATGGGGATCATCTGTGCCGCTTAGGTGATCAGAGCAACGTTTTACCAAATCCGGCTTCGAAACACGAGGTTCCATATATATTTCATGAGCCCAATAAAGCATGCGGACTTCGACATATAATCAACACCTCACCCCACAAGGATTCGAACCCACGATCTTATAATTGTGACCGAGGAACGCTACCTATGGGCCACCAGGACACTATAAGCAGTCCTAGACTCTGTTATATTTCACACAAAGCCTGTCCAATTAGCTTATGGCACCGTGAACAACTATAGGGGACCACCCGTGCTGCTTAGGTGATAAGAGCAACGTTTTACCAAAACCGGCTTGGAAACGCCAGGATCCATATATATTTCATTAGACCAATAAAGCACGCTGACTTCTACATATAATCAACACCTCATCCCCCACCAGGATTTGAACCCACGATCTTATAATTGTGACCGGGGAACGCTACCTCTGGGCCACTAGGACAATAAAAGCAGTCCTATACTCTGCTATATTTCACACAAAGCCTGTTCAACGAGCTTATGACGCTGTGAACCTCTAATGGGGACCATCCGTGCCACTAAGGTGATCAGAGCAACGTTTTACCAAATCCGGCTTCGAAACGCGAGGATCCATATATGATTCATTAGCCCAATAAAGCACTCGGAATTCTACATATAATCAACATCTCACCCCACCAGGATTCGAACCCACGATCTTATAATTGTGAACGAGGAACGCTACCTATGGGCCACTAGGACAATAAAAGCAGTCCTATACTCTGCTATATTTCACACAAAGCCTGTTCAACGACCTTATGGCGCCATGAACCTCTAATGGGGACCACCCGTGCCGCTTAGGTGATCAGAGCAACGTTTTACCAGATCCGGCTTGGAAACACGAGGATCCATATATATTTTATTAGCCCAATAAAGCACTCGGACTTCTACATATAATCAACACCTCACCCCACCAGGATTCAAACCCACGATCTTATAATTGTGACCGGGGTATGCTATTTCTGGGCCACCAGGACAATAAGAGCAGTCCTAGACTCTACTATATTTCACACAAAGCCTGTTCAACGACCTTATGGCGCCATGAACCTCTAATGGGGACCACCCGTGCCACTTAGGTGATCAGAGCAACGTTTTACCAAATCCGGCTTCGAAACACGAGGATCAATATATATTTCATTAGCCCAATAAAGCACGCGGACTTCTACATATAATCAACACCTCACCCCACCAGGGTTCGAACCCACGATCTTCTAATTGTGACCGGAGAACGCTACCTCTGGGCCACCAGGACACCAAAAGCAGTCCTAGACTGCTATATTTCACACAAAGCCTGGTTCAACGAGCTTATGGCGCTTTGAACCACTATAGGGGACCACCCGTGCTGCTTAAGTGATCAGAGCAACGTTAAACCAAATCCGGCATCGAAACACGAGGATCCATATATATTTCATTAGCCCAATAAAGCACGCGGACTTCTACATATAATCAACACCTCACCCCACCAGGATTTGAACCCACGATCTTATAATTGTGACCGGGGAACGCTACCTCTTGGCCACTAGGACAATAAAAGCAGTCCTAGACTCTGCTATATTTCACAAAAAGCCTGTTCAACGAGATTATGGCGCCGTGAACATCTAATGGGGACCACACGTGCCGCTTCGGGACCAGAGCAACGTTTTACCAAATCGGCTACGAAACACGAGGATCCAAATATATTTCTTTAGCCCAATAAAGCATGCGGACTTCTATATAAAATCAACACCTCACCCCACCAGGATTCAAACCCAAAATCTTATAATTGTGACCAGGGAATGCTACCTGTGGACCACCAGGACACTAAAAGCAGTCCTAGACTCTGTTATATTTCACACAAAGCCTGTTCAACGAGCTTATGGGGCTGTGAACCTCTAATGGGGACCACCCGTGCCGCTTAGGTGATAAGAGCAACGTTTTACCAAATCCGGCTTGGAAACACGAAGATCCATATATATTTCATTAGCCCAATAAAGCATGCGGACTTCTACATATAATCAACACCTCACCCCACCAGAATTCAAACCCACGATCTTATAATTGTGACCGGGTTATGCTACCTCTGGGCCACCAGGACAATAAAAGCAGTTCTAGACTCTACTATATTTCACACAAAGCCTGTTCAACGACCTTATGGCGCCATGAACCTCTAATGGGGACCATCTGTGCCGCTTAGGTGATCAGAGCAACGTTTTACCAAATGCGGCTTCGAAACACGAGGATCCATATATATTTCGTTAGCCCAATAAAGCACGCGGACTTCTACATATAATCAACAGTTCACCCCACCAGGATTTGAACCCACGATCTTATAATTGTGACCGGGGAACGCTACCTCTGGGCCACTAGGACAATAAAAGCAGTCCTAGACTCTGCTATATTTCACACAAAGCCTGTTCAACGAGATTATGGCGCCGTGAACCTCTAATGGGGACCACACGTGCCGCTTCGGGACCAGAGCAACGTTTTACCAAATCGGCTACGAAACACGAGGATCCAAATATATTTCTTTACCCCAATAAAGCATGCGGACTTCTAAATAAAATCAACATCTCACCCCACCAGGATTCAAACCCAAAATCTTATAATTGTGACCAGGGAATGCTACCTGTGGACCACCAGGACACTAAAAGCAGTCCTAGACTCTGTTATATTTCACACAAAGCCTGTTCAACCTGCTTATGGGGCAGTGAACCTCTAATGGGGACCACACGTGCCGCTTAGGTGATAAGAGCAACGTTTTACCAAATCCGGCTTGGAAACACGAGCATCCATATATATTTCATTAGCCCAATAGAGCATGCGGACTTCTACATATAATCAACACCTCACCCCACCAGAATTCAAACCCACGATCTTATAATTGTGACCGGGTTATGCTACCTCTGGGCCACCAGGACAATAAAAGCAGTTCTAGACTCTACTATATTTCACACAAAGCCTGTTCAACGACCTTATGGCGCCATGAACCTCTAATGGGGACCATCTGTGCCGCTTAGGTGATCAGAGCAACGTTTTACCAAATGCGGCTACGAAACACGAGGATCCATATATATTTCGTTAGCCCAATAAAGCACGCGGACTTCTTCATATAATCAACACCTCACCCCATCAGGGTTCGAACCCACGATCTTCTAATTGTGACCGGGGAACGCTACCTCTGGGCCACCAGGACACTAAAAGCAGTCCTAGACTCTGCTATATTTCACAGAAAGCCTGTTCAATGAGCTTTTGGCGCTGTGAACCTCTAATGGGGACCACCCGTGCCGCTTAGGTGATCAGAGCAACGTTTTACCAAATCCGGCTTGGAAACACGAGGATCCATATATATTTTATTAGCCCAATAAAGCACTCGGACTTCTACATATAATCAACACGTCACCCCACCAGGATTCAAACCCACGATCTTATAATTGTGTCCGGGGTATGCTATTTCTGGGCCACCAGGAGAATATAAGCAGTCCTAGACTCTACTATATTTCACACAAAGCCTGATCAACGACCTCATGGCGCCATGAACCTCTAATGGGGACCACCCGTGCCGCTTAGGTGATCAGAGCAACGTTTTACCAAATCCGGCTTCAAAACACGAGGATCCATATATATTTCATTAGCCCAATAAAGCACGCGGACTTCTACATATAATCAACACCTCACCCCACCAGGATTTGAACCCACGATCTTATAATTGTGACCGGGGAACGCTACCTCTGGGCCACCAGGACAATAAAAGCAGTCCTAGATTCTGCTATTTTTCACACAAAGCCTGTTCAACGAGCTTATGGCGCTGTGAACCACTATAGGGGACCACCCGTGCTGCTTAGGTGATCAGAGCAACGTTTTACCAAATGCGGCTTCGAAACATGAGTATCCATATATATTTCATTAGCCCAATAAAGCACGCGGACTTCTATATATAATCAACACCTCACCCCACCAGGATTTGAACCCACGATCTTATAATTGTGACCGGGGAAGGCTACCTCTGGGCCACTAGGACAATAAAAGCAGGCCTAGACTCTGCTATATTTCACACAAAGCCTGTTCAACGAGATTATGGCGCCGTGAACCACTATAGGGGACCACCCGTGCCGTTTACGTGAACAGAGCAACGTTTTACCAAATCTGGCTTGGAAACTCGAGGATCCATATATATTTAATTATCCCAATAAAGCACGCGGACTTCTACATAAAATCAACACCTCACCCCACCAGGATTCAAAACGAAAATCTTATAATTGTGACCAGGGAATGCTACCTGTGGACCACCAGGACACTAAAAGCAGTCCTAGACTCTGCTATATTTCACACAAAGCATGTTCAACGAGCTTATTGCGCCATGAACCTCTAATGGGGACCACACGTGCCGATTCGGGACCACAGCAACGTTTTACCAAATCCGGCTACGAAACACGAGGATCAAAATATATTTCTTGAGCCCAATAAAGCATGCGGACTTCTACATAAAATCAACACCTCACCCCACCAGGATTCAAACCCAAAATCTTATAATTGTGACAAGGGAATGCTACCTGTGGACCACCAGGACACTAAAAGCTGTCCTAGACTCTAATATATTTCACACAAAGCCTGTTCAACGAGCTTATGGGGCTGTGAACCACTATAGGGGACCACCCGTGCCCCTTAGGTGATCAGAGCAACGTTTTACCAAATGAGGCTTCAAAACACGAGGATCCATATATATTTCATAAGCCCAATAAAGCACGCGTCTTCTACATATAATCAACACCTCACCCCACCGGGATTTGAACCCACGATCTTATAATTGTGACTGGGGAACGCTACCTCTGGGCAACCAGGACAATAGAAGCAGTCCTAGACTCTACTATATTTCACACAAAGCCTGTTCAACGACCTTATGGCGCCATGAACCTCTAATGGGGACCACCCGTGCCGCTTAGGTGATCAGAGCAACGTTTACCAAATCCGGCTTGAAACACGAGGATCCATATATACTTCATTAGCCCAATAAAGCACTCGGACTTCTACATATAATCAACACCTCACCCCACCAGGATTCAAACCCACGATGTTATATTGTGACCGGGGTATGCTACCTCTGGGCCACCACGACAATAAAAGTACTCCTAGAGTCTACTATATTTCACACAAAGCCTGTTCAACGACCTTATGGCGCCATGAACCTCTAATGGGGACCACCCGTGCCGCTTAGGTGATCGGAGCAACGTTTTACCAAATCCGGCTTCGAAACACGAGGATCCATATATAATTCATTAGCCCAATAAAGCACGCGGGCTTCTACATATAATCAACACCGCACCCCACCAGGATTCGAACCCACGATCTTCTAATTGTGACCGGGGAACGCTACCTCTGGGCCACCAGGACAATAAAAGCAGTCCTAGACTCTGCTATATTTCACACAAAGCCTGTTCAACGAGCTTATGATGCTGTGAACCTCTAATGGGGATCATCTGTGCCCCTTAGGTGATCAGAGCAACGTTTTACCAAATCCGGCTTGGAAACGCGCAGGATCCATATATATTTCATTGTTCAATAAAGCGCGGACTTCTACATATAATCAACGCCTCACCCCACCAGGATTTGAAGCCACGATCTTATAATTGTGACCTGGGAACGCTACCTCTGGGCCACCAGGACAATAAAAGCAGTCCTAGACTCTCCTATATTTCACACAAAGCCTGTTCAACGAGCTTATGACGCTGTGAACCCCTAATGGGGACCATCCGTGCCACTTAGGTGATCAGAGCAACGTTTTACCAAATCCGGCTTCGAAACATGAGGATCCATATATTTCCATTAGCCCAATAAAGCACTGACTTCTACATATAATCAACACCTCACCCCACCAGGATTTGAACCCACGATTTTAATTGTGACTGGGGAACGCTACCTCTGGGCAGCACCCAGACAATAAAAGCAGCAGTCCTAGACTCCTACTATATTTCACACAAAGCCTGTTCAACGACCTTATGGCGCCATGAACCTCTAATGGGGACCACCCGTGCTGCTTAGGTGATCAGAGCAACGTTTTACCAAATCCGGCTTGGAAACACGAGGATCCATATATATTTCATTAGCCCAATAAAGCACCCGGACTTCTACATATAATCAACACCTCACCCCACCAGGATTCAAACCCACGATCTTATAATTGTGACCGGGGAACGCTACCTCTGGGCCACTAGGACAATAAAAGCAGTCCTAGACTCTGCTATATTTCACACAAAGCCTGTTCAACGACCTTATGGCGCCATGAACCTCTAATGGGGACCACCCGTGCCGCTTAAGTGATCAGAGCAACGTTTTACCAAATCCGGCTTGGAAACACGAGGATCCATATATATTTCATTAGCCCATTAAAGCACTCGGACTTCTACATATAATCAACACCTCACCCCACCAGGATTCGAACCCACGATCTTACTAATTGTGACCGGGGAACGCTACCTCTGGGCCACCATGACAATAAAAGCAGTCCTAGACTCTGCTATATTTCACACAAAGCCTGTTCAACGAGCTCATGATGCTGTGAACCTCTAATGGGGACCATCTGTGCCGCTTAGGTGATCAGAGCAACGTTTTACCAAATCCGGCTTGGAAACATGAGGATCCATATATATTTCATTAGCCCAATAAAGCACTCGGACTTCTACATATAATCAACACCTCACCCCACCAGGATTCAAACCCACGATGTTATATTGTGACCGGGGTATGCTACCTCTGGGCCACCACGACAATAAAAGTACTCCTAGACTCTACTATATTTCACACAAAGCCTGTTCAACGACCTTATGGCGCCATGAACCTCTAATGGGGACCACCCGTGCCGCTTAGGTGATCGGAGCAACGTTTTACCAAATCCGGCTTCGAAACACGAGGATCCATATATATTTCATTAGCCCAATAAAGCACGCGGGCTTCTACATATAATCAACACCGCACCCCACCAGGATTCGAACCCACGATCTTCTAATTGTGACCGGGGAACGCTACCTCTGGGCCACCAGGACAATAAAAGCAGTCCTAGACTCTGCTATATTTCACACAAAGCCTGTTCAACGAGCTTATGATGCTGTGAACCTCTAATGGGGATCATCTGTGCCGCTTAGGTGATCAGAGCAACGTTTTACCAAATCCGGCTTGGAAACGCCAGGATCCATATATATTTCATTAGCCCAATAAAGCACGCTGACTTCTACATATAATCAACACCTCACCCCACCAGGATTTGAACCCACGATCTTATAATTGTGACCGGGGAACGCTACCTCTGGGCAACCAGGACAATAAAAGCAGTCCTAGACTCTACTATATTTCACACAAAGCCTGTTCAACGACCTTATGGTGCTATGAACCTCTAATGGGGACCACCCGTGCCGCTTAGGTGATCAGAGCAACGTTTTACCAAATCCGGCTTGGAAACACGAGGATCCATATATATTTCATTAGCCCAATAAAGCACTCGGACTTCTACATATAATCAACACCTCACCCCACCAGGATTTGAACCCACGATTTTATAATTGTGACCGGGGAACGCTACCTCTGGGCACCCAGGACAATAAAAGCAGTCCTAGACTCTACTATATTTCACACAAAGCCTGTTCAACGACCTTATGGCGCCATGAACCTCTAATGGGGACCACCCGTGCCGCTTTGGTGATCAGAGCAACGTTTTACCAAATCCGGCTTGGAAACACGAGGATCCATATATATTTCATTAGCCCAATAAAGCACCCGGACTTCTACATATAATCAACACCTCACCCCACCAGGATTCAAACCCACGATCTTATAATTGTGACCGGGGAACGCTACCTCTGGGCCACTAGGACAATAAAAGCAGATCCTATACTCTGCTATATTTCACACAAAGCCTGTTCAACGACCTTATGGCGCCATGAACCTCTAATGGGGACCACCCGTGCTGCTTAGGTGATCAGAGCAACGTTTTACCAAATCCGGCTTGAAAACACGAGGATCCATATATATTTCATTAGCCCATTAAAGCACTCGGACTTCTACATATAATCAACACCTCACCCCACCAGGATTTGAACCCACGATCTTATAATTGTGACCGGGGAACGCTACCTCTGGGCCACTAGGACAATAAAAGCAGTCCTAGACTCTGCTATATTTCACACAAACCCTGTTCAACGAGCTTATGACGCTGTGAACCTCTAATGGGGACCATCCGTGCCACTAAGGTGATCAGAGCAACGTTTTACCAAATCCGGCTTCGAAACGCGAGGATCCATATATGATTCATTAGCCCAATAAAGCACGCGGACTTCTACATATAATCAACACCTCACCCCACCAGGATTCGAACCCACGATCTTATAATTGTGACCGAGGAACGCTACCTATGGGCCACCAGGACACTATAAGCAGTCCTAGACTCTGTTATATTTCACATAAAGCCTGTTCAACGCGCTTATGGCCTCGTGAACCACTATAGGGGACCATCCGTGCCGCTTAGGTGATAAGAGCAACGTTTTCCCAAATCCGGCTTGGAAACACGAGGATCCATATATATTTCATTAACCCAATAAAGCACTCGGACTTCTACATATAATCAACACCTCACCCCACCAGAATTCAAACCCACGATCTTATAATTGTGACCGGGGTATGCTATTTCTGGGCCACCAGGACAATAAAAGCAGTCCTAGACTCTACTATATTTCACACAAAGCCTCTTCAACGACCTTATGGCGCCATGAACCTCTAATGGGGACCACCCGTGCCGCTTACGTGATCAGAGCAACGTTTTACCAAATCCGTCTTCGAAACACGAGGATCCATATATATTTCATTAGCCCAATAAAGCACGCGGACTTCTACATATAATCAACACCTCACCCCACCAGGATTTGAACCCACGATCTTATAATTGTGACCGGGGAACGCTACCTCTGGGCCACCAGGACAATAGAAGCAGTCCTAGATTCTGCTATATTTCACACAAAGTCTATTCAACGAGCTTATGGCGCTGTGAACCACTATAGGGGACCACCCGTGCTGCTTAGGTGATCAGAGCAACGTTTTACCAAATGCGGCTTCGAAACACGAGGATCCATATATATTTCATTAGCCCAATAAAGCATGCGGACTTCTTCATAAAATCAACACCTCACCCCACCGGGATTTGAAACCACGATCTTATAATTGTGACCGGGGAACGCTACCTCTGCGCCACTAGGACAATAAAAGCAGTCCTAGACTCTGGTATATTTCACACAAAGCCTGTTCAACGAGCTTATTGCGCCGTGAACCACTATAGGGGACCACCCGTGCCGCTTACGTGAACACAGCAACGTTTTTCCAAATCTGGCTTGGAAACTCGAGGATTCATATATATTTCATTAGCCCAATAAAGCACGCGGACTTCTACATAAAATCAACACCTCACCCCACCAGGATTCAAACCCAAAATCTTATAATTGTGACCAGGGAATGCCACCTGTGGACCACCAGGACACTAAAAGCAGTCCTAGACTCTGGTATATTTCACACAAAGCCTGTTCAACGAGCTTATTGCGCCGTGAACCTCTAATGGGGACCACACGTGCCGCTTCGGGACCAGAGCAACGTTTTACCAAATCCGGCTACGAAACACGAGGATCCAAATATATTTCTTTAGCCCAATAAAGCATGCGGACTTCTACATAAAATCAACACCTCACCCCACCAGGATTCAAACCAAAAATATTATAATTGTGACCAGGGAATGCTACCTGTGGACCACCAGGACACTAAAAGCAGTCCTACACTCTGTTATATTTCACACAAAGCCTGTTCAACGAGCTTATGGGGCTGTGAACCACTATAGGGGACCACCCGTGCCCCTTAGGTGATCAGAGCAACGTTTTACCAAATGCGGCTTCAAAACACGAGGATCCATATATATTTCATTAGCCCAATAAAGCACGCGTCTTCTACATATAATCAACACCTCACCCACCAGGATTTGAAACCACGATCTTATAAATGTGACGGGGGAACGCTACCTCTGGGCAACCAGGACAATAAAAGCAGTCCTAGACTCTGCTATATTTCACACAAAGCCTGTTCAACGAGCTTATGACGCTGTGAACCTCCAATGGGGACCATCTGTGCCGCTTAGGTGATCAGAGCAACGTTTTACCAAATCCGGCTTGGAAACACAAGGATCCATATTTAATTCATTAGCCCAATAAAGCACTCGGACTTCCAGGATTCAAACCCACGATCTTATATTGTAACCGGGGTATGCTACCTCTGGGCCACCAGGACAATAAAAGTAGTCCTAGACTCTACTATATTTAAAACAAAGCCTGTTCAACGACCTTATGGCGCCATGAACCTCTAATGGGGACCACCCGTGCCGCTTAGGTGATCGGAGCAACGTTTTACCAAATCCGGCTTCGAAACACGAGGATCCATATATATTTCATTATCCCAATAAAGCACGCGGACTTCTACATATAATCAACACCTCACCCCACCAGGATTCGAACCCACGATCTTCTAATTGTGACCGGGGAACGCTACCTCTGGGCCACCAGGACAATAAAAGCAGTCCTAGACTCTGCTATATTTCACACAAAGCCTGTTCAAGGAGCTTATGCTGCTGTGAACCTCTAATGGGGATCATCTGTGCCGCTTAGGTGATCAGAGCAACGTTTTACCAAATCCGGTTTCGAAACACGAGGATCCATATATATTTCATGAGCCCAATAATGCATGCGGACTTCTACATATAATCAACACCTCACCCCACCAGGATTCGAACCCACGATCTTATAATTGTGACCGGGGAACGCTACCTCTGGGCCACCAGGACAATAAAAGCAGTCCTAGACTCTACTATATTTCACACAAAGCCTGTTCAACGACCTTATGGCGCCATGAACCTCTAATGGGGACCACCCATGCCGCTTAGGTGATCAGAGTAACGTTTAACCAAATGCGGCTACGAAACACGAAGATCCAAATATATTTCCTTAGCCCAATAAAGCACGCGGACTTCTACATAAAATCAACACCTCACCCCACCAGGATTCAAACCCAAAATCTTATAATTGTGACCAGGGAATGCTACCTGTGGACCACCAGGACACTAAAAGCAGTCCTAGACTCTGTTATATTTCACGCAAAGACTGTTCAACGAGCTTATGGCGCCGTGAACCTCTACTGGGGACCACCAGTGCCGCTTAGGTGTTCAGAGCAACGTTTTACCAAATCCGGCTTCGAAACAGGAGGATCCATATATATATCATTAGCCCAATAAAGCACGCAAACTTCTACATATAATCAACACCTCACCCCGCCAGGATTTGAACCCACGATCTTATAATTGTGACCGGGGAACGGTACCTCTGGGCCACTAGGACAATAAAAGCAGTCCTATACTCTGCTATATTTCACACAAAGCCTGTTCAACGAGCTTATGGCGACGTGAAACTCTAATGGGGACCACCCGTGCCACTTAGGTGATCAGAGCAACGTTTTACCAAATGCGGCTTCGAAACTCGAGGATCCATATATATTTCATTAGCCCAATAAAGCACGCGGACTTCTACATATAATCAACACCTCATCCCACCAGGATTTGAACCCACTATCTTATAATTGTGACCGGGGAACGCTACCTCTGGGCCACCAGGACAATAAAAGCAGTCCTAGACTCTGGTATATTTCACACAAAGCCTGTTCAACGAGCTTATGGCGCCGTGAACCTCTAATGGGGACCACCCGTGCCGCTTAGGTGATCAGAGCAACGTTTTACCAAATCCGGCTTCGAAACACGAGGATCCATATATATTTCATTAGCCCAATAAAGCACGCGGACTTCTACATAAAATCAACACCTCACCCCACCAGGATTCAATCCCAAAATCTTATAATTGTGACTAGGGAATGCTACCTGTGGACCACCAGGACACTAAAAGCAGTCCTAGACTCTGTTATATTTCACACAAAGCCTGTTCAATGAGCTTATGGAGCCGTGAACCCCTAATGAGGACCACCAGTTCCGCTTAGGTGTTCAGAGTAACGTTTTACTAAATCCGGCTTCGAAACACGAGGATCCATATATATTTCATTAGCCCAATAGAGCACGCACATTTCTACATATAATCAACACCTCAACCCACCAGGATTCGAACCAACGATCTTAGAATTGTGACCGGGGAACGCTACCTCTGGGCCACCAGGACACTAAAAGCAGTCCTGAACTCTGTTATATTTTACAAAAAACCTGTTCAATGAGCTTATGGCGCCGTGAACCTCTAATGGGGACCACACGTGCCACTTAGGTGATCAGAGCAACGTTTTACCAAATCCGGCATCGAAAAACGAGGATCCATATATATTTCATTAGCCCAATAAAGCAAGCAGATTTCTACATATAATCAACACCTCACCCCACCAGGATTCAAACCCAAAATCTTATAATTGTGACCAGGGAATGCTACCTGTGGACCACTAGGACACTAAAAGCAGTCCTAGGCTTTGTTATATTTCACGCAAAGCCTGTTCAACGAGCTTATGGCGCCGTGACCCTCTACTGGGGACCACCAGTGCCGCTTAGGTGATAAGAGCAACGTTTTACCAAATCCGGCTTGGAAACACGAGGATCCATATATATTTCATTAGTCCAATAAAGCATGCAGACTTCTACATATAATCAACACCTCACCCCACCAGGATTTGAACCCACGATCTTATAATTGTGACTGGGGAACGCTACCTCTGGGCAACCAGGACATTAAAAGCAGTCCTAGACTCTACCATATTTCACACAAAGCCTGTTCAACGACCTTATGGCGCCATGAACCTCTAATGGGGACCACCCGTGCCGCTTAGGTGATCGGAGCAAGGTTTTACCAAATCCGGCTTCGAAACACGAGGATCCATATATATTTCATTAGCCCAATAAAGCACGCGGACTTCTACATATAATCAACACCTCACCCCACCAGGATTTGAATCCACGATCTTATAATTGTGACCGGGGGACGCTACCTCTGGGCCACCAGCACAATAAAACCATTCCTAGACTCTGCTATATTTCACACAAAGCCTGTTCAACGGGCTTATGGCACCGTGAACCTCTAATGAGGACCACCCGTGCCGCTTAGGTGATCAGTGCAACGTTTTACCAAATGCGGCGTCGAAACAAGGAGGATTCATATATATTTCATTAGCCCAATAAAGCACGCGGACTTCTACATATAATCAACACCTCACCCCACCAGGATTTGAATCCACGATCTTATAATTGTGACCGGGGAACGCTACCTCTGGGCCACCAGGACAATAAAAGCAGTCCTAGACTCTGGTATATTTCACACAAAGCCTGTTCAACGAGGTTATAGCGCCGTGAACCTCTAATGGGGACCACCCGTGCCGCTTAGGTGATCAGAGCAACGTTTTACCAAATCCGGCTTCGAAACACGAGGATCCATATATATTTCATTAGCCCAATAAAGCACGCGGACTTCTACATATAATCAACACCTCACCCCACCAGGATTCAAACCCACGATCTTATAATTGTGACCGGCGTATGCTACCTCTGGGCCACCAGGACAATCAAAGCAGTCCTAGACTCTACTATATTTCACACAAAGCCTGTTCAACGACCTTATGGCGCCATGAACCTCTAATGGGGACCACCCGTGCCGCTTAGGTGATCAGAGCAACGTTTTACCAAATCCGGCTTCGAAACACGAGGATCCATATATATTTCATTAGCCCAATAAAGCACGCGGACTTCTACATATATTCAACACCTCACCCCACCAGGATTCAAACCCACGATCTTATAATTGTGACCGGCGTATGCTACCTCTGGGCCACCAGGACAATAAAAGCAGTCCTAGACTCTACTATATTTCACACAAAGCCTGTTCAACGACCTTATGGCGCCATGAACCTCTAATGGGGATCACCCGTGCTGCTTAGGTGATCAGAGCAACGTTTTACCAAATCCGGCTTCGAAACACGAGGATCCATATATATTTCATTAGCCCAACAAAGCACGCGGACTTCTACATATATTCAACGCCTCACCCCACCAGGATTCAAACCCAAAATCTTATAATTGTGACCAGGGAATGCTACCTGTGGACCACCAGGACACTAGAAGCAGTCCTAAACTCTGTTATATTTCAGACAAAGCCTGTTCAACGAGCTTATGGCGCCGTGAACCACTGTAGGGGACCACCCGTGCCGCTTACGTGATCAGAGCAACGTTTTACCTAATCCAGCTTGGAAACTCGAGGAACCATATATATTTCATTACCCAATAAAGCACGCGGACTTCGACATATAATCAACACCTCACCCCACCAGGATTCAAACCCAAAATCTTATAATTGTGACCAGGAAACGCTACCTGTGGACCACCAGGACACTAAAAGCAGTCCTAGACTCTGTTATATTTCACACAATGCCTGTTCAACGAGCTTATGGCACTGTGAACCTCTAATGGGGACAACCTGTGACGCTTAGGAGTTCAGAGCAACGTTTTACCAAATCCGGCTTCAAAACACGAGGATCCATATATATTACATTAGCCCAATAAAGCACACAGACTTCTACATATAATCAACACCTCACCCCACCAGGATTCGAACCCAAAATCTTATAATTGTGACCGGGGAACGCTACCTCTAGGCCACCAAGACACTAAAAGCAGTCCTAGACTCTGTTATATTTCACACAAAGCCTGTTGAATGAGTTTATGGCGCAGTGAACCTCTAATTGGGACCACCGGTGCCGCTTAGGTGATCAGAGCAATGTTTTACCAAATCCGGCTTCGAAACACGAGGAACCATATATATTTCATTAGCCCAATAAAGCACGCGGACTTCTACATATAATCAACACCTCACCCCACCAGGATTTGAACCCACGATCTTATAATTGTGACCGGGAAACGCTACCTCTGGACCACCAGGACACTAAAAGCAGTCCTAGACTCTGTTATATTTCACACAAAGCCTGTTCAACGAGCTTATGGCGCCGGGAACCTCTAATGAGGACCACCAGTGCCGCTTAGGTGTTCAGAGTAACGTTTTACTAAATTCGGCTTCGAAACACGAGGATCCATATCTCTTTCATTAGCCCAATACAGCACACACATTTCAACATATAATCAACACCTCACCCCACCAGGATTCGAACCCACGATCTTATAATTGTGACCGGTGAACGCTACCTCTGGGCCACCAGGACACTAAAAGCAGTCTTAGACTCTGTTATATTTCACACAAAGTCTGTTCAATGAGCTTATGGCGCCGTGAACCTCTAAAGGGGACCACCCGTGCCGCTTAGGTGATCAGAGCAAAGTTTTACCAAATCCGGCTTCGAAAAACGAGTATCCGTATATATTTCACTAGCCCAATAAAGCACGCAGATTTCTACATATAATTAACACCTCACCCCACCAGGATTCGAACCCACGATCTTATAATTGTGACCAGGGAACGCTACCTGTAGACCACCAGGACACTAAAAGAAGTCCTAGACTCTGTTATAATTCACACAAAGCCTGTTCAACGAGCTTATGGCGCCTTGAACCTCTAATGGAGACCACACATGCCGCTTGGTGACCAGAGCAACGTTTTACCAAATCCGGCTATGAAACACGAGGATCCATATATATTTCTTTAGCCCAATAAAGCACGTGGACTTCTACATAAAATCAACACCTCACCCCACCAGGATTCAAACACAAAATCTTATAATTGTGACGAGGGAATGCTACCTGTGGACCACCAGGACACTAAAAGCAGTCCTAGACTCTGTTATATTTCACACAAAGCCTCTTCAACAAGATTATGGCGCCGTGAACCTCTAATGAGGACCACCAGTGCCGCTTAGATGTTCAGAGTAACGTTTTACTAAATCCGGCTTCGAAACACGAGGATGCATATCTATTTCATAAGCCCAATATAGCACACGGACTTCTAAATATAATCAACACCTCTCCCCACCAGGATTCAAACCCATGATCTTATAATTGTGACCGGGGAACGCTACCTCTGTGCCACCAGGACAATAAAAGCAGTCCTAGACGCTGTTATATTTCACCCAAAGCCTGTTGAACGAGCTTATGGCGCCGTGAACCTCTAATGGGGACCACCCGTGCCGCTTAGGTGATCAGAGCAACGTTTTACTAAATCCGGCTTCGAAACACGAGGATCCATTTCTATTTCATTAGCCCAATAGAGCACGCACATTTCTACATATAATCAACAACCTCACCCCACCAGGATTCGAACCAACGATCTTATAATTGTACCTGGGAACGCTACCTCTGGGCCACCAGGACACTAAAAGCAGTCCTAGACTCTGTTATAGTTCACAAAAAGCCTGTTCAATGAGCTTATGGCGCCGTGAACCTCTAATGGGGACCACCCGTGCCGCTTAGGTGATCAGAGCAACGTTTTACTAAATCCGGCTTCGAAACACGAGGATCCATATATATTTCATTAGCCCAATAATGCACGCGGACTTCGACATATAATCAATACCTCACCCCACCAGGATTCAAACCAAAAATCATATAATTGTGACCAGGAAACGCTACTTGTGGACCACCAGGACACTAAAAGCAGTCCTAGACTCTGTTATATTTCACACAAAGCCTGTTCAACGAGCTTATGGCACTGTGAACCTCGACTGGGGACCACCAGTGCCGCTTAGGTGTTCAGAGCAACGTTTTACCAAATCCGGCTTCAAAACACGAGGATCCATATATATTACATTAGCCCAATAAAGCACACAGACTTCTACATATAATCAACACCTCACCCCACCAGGATTCGAACCCAAAATCTTATAATTGTGACTGGGGAACGCTACCTCTAGGCCACCAGGACAATAAAAGCAGTTCTTGACTCTGCTATATTTCACACAAAGCCTGTTCAACGAGCTTATGACTGTGTGAACCTCTAATGGGGACCACCCGTGCCGCTTAGGTGATCAGAGCAACGTTTTACCAAATCCGGCTTCGAAACACGAGGATCCATATATATTTCATTAGCCCAATAATGCACGCGGACTTCGACATATAATCAACACCTCACCCCACCAGGATTCAAACCAAAAATCTTATAATTGTGACCAGGAAACGCTACTTGTGGACCACCAGGACACTAAAAGCAGTCCTAGACTCTGTTATATTTCACACAAAGCCTGTTCAACGAGCTTATGGCACTGTGAACCTCGACTGGGGACCACCAGTGCCGCTTAGGTGTTCAGAGCAACGTTTTACAAAATCCGGCTTCAAAACACGAGGATCCATATATATTACATTAGCCCATTAAAGCACACAGACTTCTACATATAATCAACACCTCACCCCACCAGGATTCGAACCCAAAATCTTATAATTGTGACCGGGGAACGCTACCTCTAGGCCACCAGGACACTAAAAGCAGTCCTAGACTCTGTTATATTTCACACAAAGCCTGTTGAATGAGTTTATGGCGCAGTGAACCTCTAATTGGGACCACCGGTGCCGCTTAGGAGATCAGAGCAATGTTTTACCAAATCCGGCATCGAAACACGAGGAACCATATATATTTCATTTGCCCAATAAAGCACGCGGACTTCTACATATAATCAACACCTCACCCCACCAGGATTTGAACCCACGATCTTATAATTGTGACCGGGAAACGCTACCTCTGGACCACCAGGACACTAAAAGCAGTCCTAGACTCTGTTATATTTCACACAAAGCCTGTTCAACGAGCTTATGGCACTGTGAACCTCTACTGGGGACCACCAGTGCCGCTTAGGTGTTCAGAACAACGTTTTACCAAATCCGGCTTCAAAACACGGGGATCCATATATTTTACATTAGCCCAATAAAGCACGCGGACTTCTACATATAATCAACACCTCACCCCACCAGGATTCGAACCCACGATCTTATAATTGTGACCGGGGAACGCTACCTCTAGGCCACCAGGACACTAAAAGCAGTCCTAGACTCTGTTATATTTCACACAAAGCCTGTTGAATGAGTTTATGGCGCAGTGAAACTCTAATTGGGACCACCGGTGCCGCTTAGGTGATCAGAGCAATGTTTTACCAAATCTGGCTTCGAAACACGAGGAACCATATATATTTCATTAGCCCAATAAAGCACGCGGAATTCTACATATAATCAACACCTCACCCCGCCAGGATTCGTACCCACGATCTTATAATTGTGGCCGAGGAACGCTGCCTCTGGGCCACCAGGACACTAAAAGCAGTCGTAAACGCTGTGATATTTCACACAAAGCCTGTTGAACGACGTTATGGCGCCGTGAACCTCTAATGGGGACTACCCTTGATGCTTAGGTGATCAGAGCAACGTTTTACCAAATCCGGCTTCGAAACACGAGGATCCATATATATTTAATTAGCCCAATAAAGCAAGCGGACTTCTACATATAATCAACACCTCACCCCACCAGGATTCAAAAAAAAAATCTTATAATTGTGACCAGGGAACGCTACCTGTGGTCCACCAGGACACTAAAAGCAGTCCTAGTCTCTGTTAATTTCACACAAAGCCTGTTCAACGAGCTTATGGCACCGTGAACCTCTAATGAGGACCACCAGTGCCGCTTAGGCGTTCAGAGTAACGTTTTACTAAATCCGGCTTCGAAACACGAGGATCCATATCTATTTCATTAGCCTAATACAGCACACACATTTCAACATATAATCAACACCTCACCCCACCAGGATTCGAACCCACGATCTTATAATTGTGACCGGTGAACGCTACCTCTGGGCCACCAGGACACTAAAAGCAGTCCTAGACTCTGTTATATTTCACACAAAGCCTGTTCAATGAGCTTATGGCGCCGTGAACCTCTAAAGGGGACCACCAGTGCCGCTTAGGTGATCAGAGCAACGTTTTACCAAATCCGACTATGAAACACGAGGATCCATATATATTTCTTTAGCCCAATAAAGCACGCGGACTTCTACATAAAATCAACACCTCACCCCACCAGGATTCAAACACAAAATCTTATAATTGTGACCAGGGAATGCTACCTGTGGACCACCAGGACACTAAAAGCAGTCGTAGACTCTGTTATATTTCACACAAAGCCTGTTCAACGAGCTTATGGCGCCGTGAACCTCTAATGAGGACCACCAGTGCTGCTTAGGTGTTCAGAGTAACGTTTTACTAAATCCGGCTTCGAAACACGAGGATCCATATCTATTTCATTCGCCCAATAAAGCACGCACATTTCTACATATAATCAACACCTCACCCCACCAGGATTCGAACCAACGATCGTATAATTGTACCTGGGAACGCTACCTCTGGGCCACCAGGACACTAAAAGCAGTCCTAGACTCTGTTATATTTCACAAAAAGCCTGTTCAACGAGCATATGGCGCCGTGAACCTCTAATGGGGACCACCCGTGCCGCTTAGGTGATCAGAGCAACGTTTTACTAAATCCGGCTTCGAAACACGAGGATCCATTTCTATTTCATTAGCCCAATAAAGCACACACATTTCTACATATAATCAACACCTTACCCCACCAGGATTCGAACCCACGATCTTATAATTGTGAAAGGGGAAGGCTACCTCTTGGCTACCAGGACAATAAAAGCAGTTCTTGACGCTGCTATATTTCACACAAAGCCTGTTCAACGAGCTTATGACTGTGTGAACCTCTAATGGGGACCACCCGTGCCGCTTAGGTGATCAGAGCATCGTTTTACCAATTCCGGCTTCGAAACACGAGGATCCATATATATTTCATTAGCCCAATAATGCACGCGGACTTCGACATATAATCAATACCTCACCCCACCAGGATTCAAACCAAAAATCATATAATTGTGACCAGGAAACGCTACTTGTGGACCACCAGGACACTAAAAGCAGTCCTAGACTCTGTTATATTTCACACAAAGCCTGTTCAACAAGCTTATGGCGCCGTGAACCTCTAATGAGGACCAGCAGTGCCGCTTAGATGTTCAGAGTAACGTTTTACTAAATCCGGCTTCGAAAAACGAGGATCCATATATATTTCATTAGCCCAAGAAAGCATGCGGACTTCTACATATAATCATCACCTCACCCCACCAGGATTCAAAACCACGATCTTATAAATGTGACCGGGGTATGCTACCTCTGGGCCACCACGACAATAAAAGCAGTCCTAGACTCTACTATATTTCACACAAAGCCTGTTCAACGACCACCCGTGCCGCTTAGGTGATCAGAGCAACGTTTTACCAAATCCGGGTTCGAAACACGTGGATCCAAATATATTTCATTAGCCCAATAAAGCACGCAGACTTCTACATATAATCAACACCTCACCCCACCAGGATGTGAACCCACGATCTTAGAATTGTGACCGGGGAACGCTACCTCTGGGCCACCAGGAAATAAAAGCAGTCCTAGACTCTGCTATATTTCACACAAAGCCTGTTCAACGAGCTTATGGCGCCGTGAACCTCTAATGGGAACCACCCGTGCCGCTTAGGTGATCAGAGCAACGTTTTACCAAATCCGGCTTGGAAACACGAGGATCCATATATATTTCATTAGCCCAATAAAGCACTCGGACTTCTACATATAATCAACACCTCACCCCAGCAGGATTCAAACCCACAATCTTATAATTGTGACCGGGGTATGCTACCTCTGGGCCACAAGGACAATAAAAGCAGTCCTAGACTCTACTATATTTCACACAAAGCCTGTTCAACGAGCTTATGGCGCCGTGAACCTCTAATGGGGACCACCCGTGCCGCTTAGGTGATGAGAGCAACGTTTTACCAAATGCGGCTTCGAAACACGAGGATCCATATATATTTCATTAGCCCAATAAAGCACGCGGACTTCTACATATATTCAACGCCTCACCCCACCAGGATTCAAACCCAAAATCTTATAATTGTGACCAGGGAATGCTACCTGTGGACCACCAGGACACTAAAAGCAGTCCTAAACTCTGTTATATTTCAGACAAAGGCTGTTCAACGAGCTTATGGCGCCGTGAACCACTATAGAGGACCACCCGTGCCGCTTACGTGATCAGAGCAACGTTTTACCAAATCCAGCTTGGAAACTCGAGGATCCATATATATTTTATAAGCCCAATAAAGCACGCGGACTTCTACATAAATTCAACACCTCACCCCACCAGGATTCAATCCCAAAATCTTATAATTGAGACTAGGGAATGCTACCTGTGGACCACCAGGACACTAAAAGCAGTCCTAGACTCTGTTATATTTCACACAAAGCCTGTTCAACGAGCTTATGGCGCCGTGAACCTCTAATGGGTACCACACGTGCCGCTTGGTGACCAGAGAAACGTTTTACCAAATCCGGCTACGAAACACGAGGATCCAAATATATTTCTTTAGACCAATAAAGCACGCGGACTTCTACATAAAATCAACACCTCACCCCACCAGGATTCAAACCAAAAATCTTATAATTGTGACCAGGGAATGCTACCTGTTGACCACCAGGACACTAAAAGCAGTCCTAGACTCTGTTATATTTCACACAAAGCCTGTTCAACGAGCTTATGGCGCCGTGAACCTCTAATGAGGACCACCAGTGCTGCTTAGGTGTTCAGAGTAACGTTTTACTAAATTCGGCTTCGAAACACGATGATCCATATCTATTTCATTAGCCCAATAGAGCACGCACATTTCTACATATAATCCTTTCCACCCACCAGGATTCAGGCCCCACGATGTACTCATTGTGACCGGGAAACTACCTTGACCACCAGGACACTAAAAGCAATTATAGACTCTGTTGTATTTCACTGAAGCCTGTTGAATGAGCTTATGGCATAATGAACCTCTAATGGGGACCACCCCGCTTAGGTGTTCAGGTAACGTTTTACCAAACCAACTTCAGCTCTGCGAGGATCCCATATCTATTTTTAAATGGCCCAAAACGCTTCCGCATGATAGCTTCTCACCCACCGGAGTTCGAACCCACGATCTTAATTGTGACCGGGGAACACTACCTCTGGGCCACCAGGACACTAAAAGCAGCGCTAGACTCTGTTATATTTCACACAAAGCCTGTTCAATGAGCTTATGGCGCCGTGAACCTCTAATGGGGACCACCCGTGCCGCTTAGGTGATCAGAGCAACGTTTTACCAAATTCGGCTTCGAAACAGGAGGATCGATATATTTTTCATTAGCCTAATAAAGCACTCAGATTTCTACATATAATTAACACCTCACCCCACCAGGATTGGAACCCACGATCTTATAATTGTGACCGATGAAGGCTACATCTGGGCCACCAGGACACTAAAAGCAGTCCTAGACTCTGTTATATTTCACACAAAGCCTGTTCAATGAGCTTATGGCGCCGTGAACCTCTTACGGGGACCACCCGTGCCGCTTAGGTGATCTGAGCAAAGTTTTACCAAATCCGGCTTCGAAAAACGAGTATCCGTATATATTTCACTAGCCCAATAAAGCACGCAGATTTCTACATATAATTAACACCTCACCCCACCAGGATTCGAACCAACGATCTTATAATTGTGAACAGGGAACGCTACCTGTGGACCACCAGAACACTAAAAGCAGTCCTAGACTCTGTTATATTTCACACAAAGCCTGTTCAACGAGCTTATGGCGCCGTGAACCTCTAATGGGGACCACACGTGCCGCTTGGTGACTAGAGCAACGTTTTACCAAATCCGGCTATGAAACACGAGGATCCATATATATTTCTTTAGCCCAATAAAGGACGCGGACTTCTACATAAAATCAACACCTCACCCCACCAGGATTCAAACACAAAATCTTATAATTGTGACCAGGGAATGCTACCTGTGGACCACCAGGACACTAAAAGCAGTCCTAGACTCTGTTATATTTCACACAACGCCTCTTCAACGAGCTTATGGCGCCGTGAAACTCTAATGAGGACCACCAGTGCCGCTTAGATGTTCAGAGTAACGTTTTACTAAATCCGGCTTCGAAACATGAGGATCCATATCTATTTCATTAGCCCAATACAGCACACGGACTTCTAAATATAATCAACACCTCACCCCACCAGGATTCAAACCCATGATCTTATAATTGTGACCGGGGAACGCTACCTCTGGGCCACCAAGACACTAAAAGCAGTCCTAGACGCTGTTATATTTCACCCAAAGCCTGTTGAACGAGCTTATGGCGCCGTGAACCTCTAATGGGGACCACCCGTGCCGCTTAGGTGATCAGAGCAACGTTTTACCAAGTCCAGCTTCGAAAAACGAGGATCCATATATATTTCATTAGCCCAATAAAGCACGCGGACTTCTACATATAATCAACACCTCACCCCACCAGGATTCAAACGCAAAATCTTCTAATTGTGACCAGGGAATGCTACCTGTTGACCACCAGGACACTAAAAGCAGTCCTAGACTCTGTTATATTTCACGCAAAGCCTGTTCAACGAGCTTATGGCGCCGTGAACCTCTACTCGGGACCACCAGTGATGCTTAGGTGTTCAGAGCAACGTTTTACCAAATCCGGCTTCGAAACACGAGGATCCATATATATTTCATTAGCCCAATAAAGCACGCGGACTTCTACATATAATCAACACCTCACCCCACCAGGATTCGAACCCACGATCTTATAATTGTGACAGGGGAACGCTACCTCTGGGCCACCAGGACACTAAAAGCAGTCCTAGACTCTGTTATATTTCACACAAATCCTGTTGAATTAGCTTATGGCGCCGTGAACGTCTAATAGGGACCACCCGTTACTGCCAAGTGAAATAAGAGAGCAACATTTTACCGTCCGGCTTGGAAGCGAGGATCCATATATATTTCCATTAGCCCAATAAAAACTTTTCGGACTTACTTTGCCTTAATCAACACCTCAACCCACACCAGGATTCAAACCCACGATCTTATAATTGCTTGACCGGGGTGCCTGTGGACCACCATGACAATAAAAGCAGTCCTAGACTCTCTTATATTTCACACAAAGCCTGTTGAACGAGCTTTTGGCGCCGTGAAACTCTAATGGGGACCATCCGTGCCGCTTAGGTGATCAGAGCAACGTTTTCCCAAATCCGGCTTCGAAACACTAGGATTCATATCTATTTCATTAACTGAATAAAGTACGCACACTTCTACATATAATCAACACCTCACCCCACCAGTATTCGAACCCACGATCTTATAATTGTGACCGGGGAACACTACCTCTGGGCCACCAGGACACTAAAAGCAGTCCTAGACCTCCTAATACATCTTCTAATGCCTGTTCAACGAGCTTAGGGCGCCGTGAACCCCTAATGAGGACCACCAGTGCCGCTTATGTGTTCAGAGTAACGTTTTACTAAATCCGGCTTCGAAACACGAGGATCCATATCTATTTCATTAGCCCAATACAGCACACACATTTCAACATATAATCAACACCTCACCCCACCAGGATTCGAACCCACGATCTTATAATTGTGACCGGTGAACGCTACATCTGGGCCACCAGAACACTAAAAGCAGTCCTCGACTCTGTTATATTTCACACAAAGCCTGTTCAACGAGCTTATGGCGCCGTGAACCTCTAATGGGGACCACACGTGCCGCTTGGTGACTAGAGCAACGTTTTACCAAATCCGGCTATGAAACACGAGGATCCATATATATTTCTTTAGCCCAATAAAGCACGCGGACTTCTACATAAAATTAACTCCTCACCCCACCAGGATTCAAACACAAAATCTTATAATTGTGACCAGGGAATGCTACCTGTGGACCACCAGGACACTAAAAGCAGTCCTAGACTCTGTTATATTTCACACAAAGCCTCTTCAACGAGCTTATGGCGCAGTGAAACTCTAATGAGGACCACCAGTGCCGCTTAGATGTTCAGAGTAACGTTTTACTAAATCCGGCTTCGAAACACGAGGATCCATATCTATTTCATTAGCCCAATACAGCATACGGACTTCTAAATATAATCAACACCTCACCCCACCAGGATTCAAACCCATGATCTTATAATTGTGACCGGGGAACGCTACCTCTGGGCCACCAAGACACTAAAAGCAGTCCTAGACGCTGTTATATTTCACCCAAAGCCTGTTGAACTAGCTTATGGCGCCGTGAACCTCTAATGGGGACCACCCGTGCCGCTTAGGTGATCAGAGCAACGTTTTACCAAGTCCAGCTTCGAAAAACGACGATCCATATATATTTCATTAGCCCAATAAAGCACGCGGACTTCTACATATAATCAACACCTCACCCCACCAGGATTCAAACCAAAAATCTTATAATTGTGACCAGGGAATGCTACCTGTTGACCACCAGGACACTAAAAGCAGTCCTAGACTCTGTTATATTTCACACAAAGCCTGTTCAACGAGCTTATGGCGCCGTGAACCTCTAATGAGGACCACCAGTGCTGCTTAGGTGTTCAGAGTAACGTTTTACTAAATTCGGCTTCGAAACACGATGATCCATATCTATTTCATTAGCCCAATAGAGCACGCACATTTCTACATATAATCAACACACCTCACCCACCAGGTTCAGACCCACGATCTTTCCTAATTGTGGCGGAGACGCTACCTCTGGCGGGCCACAGGACACTAAAAAGCAGTCTGGGCTTTCCACTATGTTATTTCACAAAGCCTGTTCCAGCGACCTTGTAAAGCCGCCAGAACCTCTAATAGAGGACCCACCCCGTGCGGCAAGGTGATAGACAACGTTTTACCAAATCAGCTTGGAAGCGAGGATCCATATATATTTCATTAGCCCAATAAAGCACTTTCGGGACTTATACATATAATCAGCACCTCAACCCACCGGATTCAAACCCACGATCTTATAATTGTGACCGGGGTATGCTACCTCTGGGCCACCAGGACAATAAAAGCAGTCCTAGACTCTACTATATTATTTCACACAAAGCCTGTTCAACGACCTTAAGCGCCGCCAGACCTCTAATGGGGACCACCCATTGCCGCTTAGATTGTTCAAGGCAACGTTTTACCAAATCCGGCTTCGAAACACGAGGATCCATATATATTTCATTAGCCCAATAAAGCATGCGGACTTCTACATATAATCAACACCTCACCCCACCAGTATTCGAACCCACGATCTTATAATTGTGACCGAGTAACGCTACCTATGGGCCACCAGGACACTATAAGCAGTCCTAGACTCTGTTATATTTCACACAATGCCTGTTCAACGAGCTTATGGCGCCGTGAACCCCTAATGAGGACCACCAGTGCCGCTTATGTGTTCAGAGTAACGTTTTACTAACTCCGGCTTCGAAACACGAGGATCCATATCTATTTCATTAGCCCAATACAGCACACACATTTCAACATATAATCAACACCTCACCCCACCAGGATTCGAACCCACGATCTTATAATTGTGACTGGTGAACGCTATGATCTGGGCCACCAGGAACAATAAAAGCAGTCCTAGACTCTGCTATATTTCACACAAAGCCTGTTCAACGAGCTTAAGGCACCGTAAACCTCTAATGAGGACCACCAGTGACTCTTAGGTGTTCAGAGCAACGTTTTACCAAATCCGGCTTCGAAACACGAGGATCCATATATATTTCATTAGCCCAACAAAGCACGCGGACTTCTCCATATAATCAACACCTCACCCCACCAGGATTCGAACCCACGATCTTATAATTGTGACAGGGGAACGCTACCTCTGGGCCACCAGGACACTAAAAGCAGTCCTAGCCTCTACTATATTTCACACAAAGCCTGTTCAACGACCTTATGGCGCCATGAACCTCTAATGGGGACCACCCGTGCCGCTTAGGTGATAAGAGCAACGTTTTACCAAATCCGGCTTGGAAACGCGAGGATCCATATATATTTCATTAGCCCAATAAAGCACGCGGACTTCTACATATAATCAACACTCAACCCCACCAGATTCGGAACCCACGATCTTGCACTGTGACAGAACGCCACCTGGGCCACCAGTACAGTAAAAAGCAGTCCTAGACTCTACTATATTTCACACAAAGCCTGTTCAACGACCTTATGGCGCTATGAACCTCTTAATGTGGAACATCTGAAGCACTTAGGTGATCAGAGCAACGTTTTACCAAATCCGGCTTCGAAACACGAGGATCCATATATATTTCATTAGCCCAATAAAGCATGCGGACTCCTACATATAATCAACACCTCACCCCGCCAGTATTCGAACCCACGATCTTATAATTGTGACTGAGGAACGCTACCTATGGGCCACCAGGACACTATAAGCAGTCCTAGACTCTGTTATATTTCACACAATGCCTGTTCAATTAGCTTATGGCACCGTGAACCACTATAGGGGACCACCCGTGCCGCTTAGGTGATAAGTGCAACGTTTTACCAAATCCGGCTTGGAAACACGAGGATCCATATATATTTCATTTGCCCAATAAAGTACGCGGACTTCTACATATAATCAACACCTCACCCCACCAAGATTTGAACCCACGATCTTATAATTGTGACCGGGGAACGCTACCTCTGGGCAACCAAAACAATAAAAGCAGTCCTAGACTCTACTATATTTCACACAAAGCCTGTTCAACGACCTTATGGCGCCATGAACCTCTAATGGGGACCACCCATGCCGCTTAGGTGATCAGAGCAACGTTTTACCAAATCCGGCTTGGAAACACGAGGATCCATATATATTTCATTAGCCCAATAAAGCACTCGGACTTCTACATATAATCAACACCTCACCCCACCAGGATTTGAACCCACGATCTTATAATTGTGACCGGGGAACGCTACCTCTGGGCAACCAAGACAATAAAAGCAGTCCTAGACTCTACTTTATTTCACACAAAGCCTGTTCAATGACCTGATGGCACCACGAACCTCTAATGGGGACCACCCGTGCCGCTTAGGTGATCAGAGTAACGTTTAACCAAATGCGGCTACGAAACCCGAGGATCCATATATATTTCATTAGCCCAATAAAGCACGCAGACATCTACATATAATCAACGCCTCACCCCACCAGGATTTGAAGCCACGATCTTATAATTGTTACCGGGGAATGCTACCTCTGGGCCACCAGGAAAATAATAGCAGTCCTAGACTCTGCTATATTTCACACAAAGCCTGTTCAACGAGCTTATGGCGCCGTGAACCTCTAATGGGGACCACCCGTGCTGCTTAGGTGATCAGAGCAAGGTTTTACCAAATGCGGCTTCGAAACACGAGGATCCAAATATATTTTATTAGCCCAATAAAGCACTCGGACTTCTACATATAATCAACACCTCACCCCACCAGGATTCAAACCCACGATCTTATAATTGTGACCGGGATATGCTACCTCTGGGCCATCAGGACAATAAAAGCAGTCCTAGACTCTACTATAT